>NC_079170.1:69411055-69428555 GCF_947568905.1 Ostrea edulis
AGTGGATTTACTGCAACAGTAAAATAATCAAAATTTGTACACTAGCTTGCACTACTATGATGACAAACAATAATTCTAATTTAACTGATTTGTAATCTGCATTTTGATTGGCTAATGCACTAAGTTTGAGGCATTTAAATTAGTATTGACAAGATGCAAAACTTTACAATGTGACATCATAGCAGAATAACACACGACACAACCTCACATGTAAACATTTAGTAACGTAATTAAATCTCGTTAAGATTCAGGTTAAACATTTAGTAACGTAATTAAATCTCGTTAAGATTCAGGTTAGAATGGGACTTCAGTACCACTTGCTTCTCATAAGAAGTGACTAAATGGGGCGGTCCTTTGGATGAGACTGCATAAACCGAGGCCCAGTGTCACAGCAGGTGTGGTACGATAAAGATCCCTCCCTGCTTAAAGGCCCTAAGCACTGAGCACAGGCCTAAATTAGCAGCCCTTCACCGGCAATGGTGATGTCTCCATATAAGTGAAAATTCTAGAGCGGGACGTTAAACATTATAAAAATCAATCATTCAAAAATTAGAATGAAAGAAGAACATCAAACAACTACTGTAAGCTGCACAATAACATGTCACTGATAAAACTGTCATTAAACCCACAATAAGGTCCACCATTGTGAGAGGCGATATACTCTTGACATCGTGCATTAAAACACCCCATAAACAACATATATATCAATAAATCAGAAGTTATCAAGAAATATGAAAGAAAATTACTTTACAAAGAACAATTTTACTGATCAAATATATTCCATATTATTATCATAATATATTTACAACTGTACATCTTTAAAGATATTCTCTGCGAACACTTGTACACATCCCCCCCCCCCCCCCCCCCCCCCAAGTCTTTTTCCACCTGTACACATACCTCCCGAGTCTTTTTTACACCCATCTGTAATGATGACTATTTGTCCAGTGTCCACATTATACGTGAAGAAGTCATTTAGATATTCTTTGGCTCTCTGACCGGCAAAAACATATAATAATCTTCTTTTCTGTGAAAGTTCAAAATGTGTATGGTAATCAACACATGTTATCACAATCCCATGCAAGTCAAAACAAATACATCATCATACCATGGAAAGATAAGCTGTCTAGTTACAGATAAGCATGTCTAGTTACAGATAAACATGTCTAGTTACAGATAAACCTGTATACATACAGATAAGCATGTCTAGATACAGATAAACCAGTCTAGTTACAGATAAACCTGTTTACATACAGATAAACCTGTCTAGTTACAGATAGACCTGTCTAGTTACAGATAAACCTGTCTACATACAGATAAACCTGTCTAGTTACAGATAAACCTGTATACACACAGATAAACCTGTCTAGTTACAGATGAACCTGTCTAGTTACAGATAAACCTGTCTAGTTACAGATAAACCTGTCTAGTTACAGATAAACCTGTCTACATACAGATAAACCTGTCTACACACAGATAAACCTGTCTAGTTACAGATAAACCTGTCTACATACAGATAAACCTGTCTACATACAGATAAACCTGTCTAGTTACAGATAAACCTGTCTACATACAGATAAACCTGTCTACATACAGATAAACCTGTCTACATACAGATAAACCAGTCTACATACAGATAAACCTGTCTACATACAGATAAACCTGTCTACATACAGATAAACCTGTCTAGTTACAGATAAACCTGTCTACATACAGATAAACCTGTCTAGTTACAGATAAACCTGTCTACATACAGATAAACCTGTCTACATACAGATAAACCTGTCTAGTTACAGATAAACCTGTCTACATACAGATAAACCTGTCTAGTTACAGATAAACCTGTCTAGTTACAGATAAACCTGTCTACATACAGATAAACCTGTCTAATCACAGATAAACCTGTCTAGTTACAGATAAACCTGTCTACATACAGATAAACCTGTCTAGTTACAGATAAACATGTCTACATACAGATAAACCTGTCTAGTTACAGATAAACCTGCATAGTTACAGATAAACCTGTCTACACACAGATAAACCTGTCTACATACAGATAAACCTGTCTAGTTACAGATAAACCTGTCTAGTTACAGATAAACCTGTCTACATACAGATAAACCTGTCTAGTTACAGATAAACCTGTCTAGTTACAGATAAACCTGTCTAGTTACAGATAAACCTGTCTACACACAGATAAACCTGTCTAGTTACAGATAAACCTGTCTAAATACAGATAAACCTGTCTAGTTACAGATAAACCTGTCTACATACAGATAAACCTGTCTAGTTACAGATAAACCTGTCTAGTTACAGATAAACCTGTCTAGTTACAGATAAACCTGTCTACACACAGATAAACCTGTCTACATACAGATAAACCTGTCTAGTTACAGATAAACCTGTCTAGTTACAGATAAACCTGTCTAGTTACAGATAAACCTGTCTACATACAGATAAACCTGTCTAGTTACAGATAAACCTGTCTACATACAGATAAACCTGTCTAGTTACAGATAAACCTGTCTAGTTACAGATAAACCTGTCTAGTTACAGATAAACCTGTCTACATACAGATAAACCTGTCTAGTTACAGATAAACCTGTCTAGTTACAGATAAACCTGTCTACACACAGATAAACCTGTCTAGTTACAGATAAACCTGTCTAAATACAGATAAACCTGTCTACATACAGATAAACCTGTCTACATACAGATAAACCTGTCTAGTTACAGATAAACCTGTCTACATACAGATAAACCTGTCTACATACAGATAAACCTGTCTAGTTACAGATAAACCTGTCTACATACAGATAAACCTGTCTAGTTACAGATAAACCTGTCTACACACAGATAAACCTGTCTAAATACAGATAAACCTGTCTACATACAGATAAACCTGTCTACATACAGATAAACCTGTCTAGTTACAGATAAACCTGTCTACATACAGATAAATATGTCTAGTTACAGATAAACCTGTCTAGTTACAGATAAACCTGTCTAGTTACAGATAAACCTGTCTACATACAGATAAACCTGTCTAGTTACAGATAAACCTGTCTAGTTACAGATAAACCTGTCTACACACAGATAAACCTGTCTAGTTACAGATAAACCTGTCTACATACAGATAAACCTGTCTAGTTACAGATAAACCTGTCTAGTTACAGATAAACCTGTCTACACACAGATAAACCTGTCTAGTTACAGATAAACCTGTCTAGTTACAGATAAACCTGTCTACATACAGATAAACCTGTCTAGTTACAGATAGACCTGTCTACATACAGATAAACCTCTCTACATACAGATAAACCTGTCTAGTTACAGATAAACCTGTCTAGTTACAGATAAACCTGTCTAATCACAGATAAACCTGTCTACATACAGATAAACCTGTCTAGTTACAGATAAACCTGTCTACATACAGATAAACCTGTCTACATACAGATAAACCTGTCTAGTTACAGATAAACCTGTCTACATACAGACAAACCTGTCTAGTTACAGATAAACCTGTCTACATACAGATAAACCTGTCTAGTTACAGATAAACCTGTCTAGTTACAGATAAACCTGTCTACATACAGATAAACCTGTCTAGTTACAGATAAACCTGTCTAGTTACAGATAAACCTGTCTAGTTACAGATAAACCTGTCTACATACAGATAAACCTGTCTAGTTACAGATAAGAGTTACAGATAAACCTGTCTAGTTACAGATAAACCTGTCTACACACAGATAAACCTGTCTAGTTACAGATAAACCTGTCTAGTTACAGATAAACCTGTCTACATACAGATAAACCTGTCTAGTTACAGATAAACCTGTCTAGTTACAGATAAACCTGTCTAGTTACAGATAAACCTGTCTAATCACAGATAAACCTGTCTAGTTACAGATAAACCTGTCTAGTTACAGATAAACCTGTCTACACACAGATAAACCTGTCTACATACAGATAGACCTGTCTAGTTACAGATAAACCTGTCTACATACAGATAAACCTGTCTACATACAGATAAACCTGTCTACATACAGATAAACCTGTCTAGTTACAGATAAACCTGTCTACATACAGATAAACCTGTCTAGTTACAGATAAACCTGTCTACATACAGATAAACCTGTCTAGTTACAGATAAACCTGTCTACATACAGATAAACCTGTCTAGTTACAGATAAACCTGTCTACATACAGATAAACCTGTCTACATACAGATAAACCTGTCTAGTTACAGATAAACCTGTCTACATACAGATAAACCTGTCTAGTTACAGATAAACCTGTCTACATACAGATAAACCTGTCTAGTTACAGATAAACCTGTCTAGTTACAGATAAACCTGTCTAGTTACAGATAAACCTGTCTACATACAGATAAACCTGTCTACATACAGATAAACCTGTCTAGTTACAGATAAACCTGTCTACATACAGATAAACCTGTCTAGTTACAGATAAACCTGTCTAGTTACAGATAAACCTGTCTAGTTACAGATAAACCTGTCTACATACAGATAAACCTGTCTAGTTACAGATAAACCTGTCTAGTTACAGATAAACCTGTCTAGTTACAGATAAACCTGTCTACACACAGATAAACCTGTCTAGTTACAGATAAACCTGTCTAAATACAGATAAACCTGTCTACATACAGATAAACCTGTCTAGTTACAGATAAACCTGTCTACATACAGATAAACCTGTCTACATACAGATAAACCTGTCTACATACAGATAAACCTGTCTAGTTACAGATAAACCTGTCTAGTTACAGATAAACCTGTCTACACACAGATAAACCTGTCTACACACAGATAAACCTGTCTAGTTACAGATAAACCTGTCTAGTTACAGATAAACCTGTCTACATACAGATAAACCTGTCTAGTTACAGATAGACCTGTCTACATACAGATAAACCTCTCTACATACAGATAAACCTGTCTAGTTACAGATAAACCTGTCTAGTTACAGATAAACCTGTCTAATCACAGATAAACCTGTCTACATACAGATAAACCTGTCTACATACAGATAAACCTGTCTACATACAGATAAACCTGTCTAGTTACAGATAAACCTGTCTACATACAGATAAACCTGTCTAGTTACAGATAAACCTGTCTACATACAGATAAACCTGTCTAGTTACAGATAAACCTGTCTAGTTACAGATAAACCTGTCTACATACAGATAAACCTGTCTAGTTACAGATAAACCTGTCTAGTTACAGATAAACCTGTCTACATACAGATAAACCTGTCTAGTTACAGATAAGAGTTACAGATAAACCTGTCTAGTTACAGATAAACCTGTCTACACACAGATAAACCTGTCTAGTTACAGATAAACCTGTCTACATACAGATAAACCTGTCTAGTTACAGATAAACCTGTCTAGTTACAGATAAACCTGTCTAATCACAGATAAACCTGTCTAGTTACAGATAAACCTGTCTAGTTACAGATAAACCTGTCTAGTTACAGATAAACCTGTCTACACACAGATAAACCTGTCTACATACAGATAGACCTGTCTAGTTACAGATAAACCTGTCTACATACAGATAAACCTGTCTACATACAGATAAACCTGTCTACATACAGATAAACCTGTCTAGTTACAGATAAACCTGTCTACATACAGATAAACCTGTCTAGTTACAGATAAACCTGTCTACATACAGATAAACCTGTCTAGTTACAGATAAACCTGTCTACATACAGATAAACCTGTCTAGTTACAGATAAACCTGTCTACATACAGATAAACCTGTCTACACACAGATAAACCTGTCTACACACAGATAAACCTGTCTAGTTACAGATAAACCTGTCTACACACAGATAAACCTGTCTAGTTACAGATAAACCTGTCTACATACAGATAAACCTGTCTAGTTACAGATAAACCTGTCTACATACAGATAAACCTGTCTACACACAGATAAACCTGTCTACACACAGATAAACCTGTCTAGTTACAGATAAACCTGTCTACACACAGATAAACCTGTCTAGTTACAGATAAACCTGTCTACATACAGATAAACCTGTCTAGTTACAGATAAACCTGTCTAGTTACAGATAAACCTGTCTAGTTACAGATAAACCTGTCTAGTTACAGATAAACCTGTCTAGTTACAGATAAACCTGTCTAGTTACAGATAAACCTGTCTACATACAGATAAACCTGTCTAGTTACAGATAAACCTGTCTAGTTACAGATAAACCTGTCTACACACAGATAAACCTGTCTACATACAGATAAACCTGTCTACATACAGATAAACCTGTCTACATACAGATAAACCTGTCTAGTTACAGATAAACCTGTCTACACACAGATAAACCTGTCTAGTTACAGATAAAGCTGTCTACATACAGATAAACCTGTCTAATCACAGATAAACCTGTCTACATACAGATAAACCTGTCTAGTTACAGATAAACCTGTCTACATACAGATAAACCTGTCTAGTTACAGATAAACCTGTCTACACACAGATAAACCTGTCTAGATACAGATAAACCTGTCTAGTTACAGATAAACCTATCTACATACAGATAAACCTGTCTAGTTACAGATAAACCTGTCTAGTTACAGATAAACCTGTCTACATACAGATAAACCTGTCTAGTTACAGATAAACCTGTCTACATACAGATAAACCTGTCTACATACAGATAAACCTGTCTAGTTACAGATAAACCTGTCTACATACAGATAAACCTGTCTAGTTACAGATAAACCTGTCTACATACAGATAAACCTGTCTAGTTACAGATAAACCTGTCTACATACAGATAAACCTGTCTACATACAGATAAACCTGTCTAGTTACAGATAAACCTGTCTACACACAGATAAACCTGTCTACATACAGACAAACCTGTCTACATACAGATAAACCTGTCTACATACAGATAAACCTGTCTAGTTACAGATAAACCTGTCTACATACAGATAAACCTGTCTAGTTACAGATAAACCTGTCTACTTACAGATAAACCTGTCTAGTTACAGATAAACCTGTCTAGTTACAGATAAACCTGTCTACATACAGATAAACCTGTTTACATACAGATAAACCTGTCTACATACAGATAAACCTGTCTACTTACAGATAAACCTGTCTAGTTACAGATAAACCTGTCTACATACAGATAAACCTGTCTACATACAGATAAACCTGTGAATTCTACACCTATTTTATTTGCAATTTTTTTTTTGTCTTTGCACTTTGTAATCTTTCATCCTGTCTAATCTGATGCAGTTTTTGTTTGACAACATGTCAGATTAGACAGGTTTCACTGTACAAGGAACTGTAAAATTCTCTCTTTGTTTCAAGCTGTATGTGTACATTTCTTAGCACAAATTTTGCACTGTATGAAAATACATTGAATGGAAATCCTCTTGCATTAAAATTGGTATGCAAGAGACAAAGCAAGCTTTCCTATTGCCTCTTGCTTATGACATCACAATACCTTTTTCTGAATATATCCAGATGTATCAGCACAAAGCTTTTTCGAGAAAAACAATGAATTAGCACATATAGATAAGAAAAAGCTCACGTAACATGTGTCTTACCGAGTGAAAGAGCATCGAGTGGCCTATCCTTGACCGCAGTCTGGGGCAGTCTTCCATGATGCAGGACCATGTGTTGGTGGGAATGTGGTAAGCATAAAGTCCACTAAACAGTGTCTCACTTCCTCTTTCTGATCCCATACTATTAAACAAACACATACAATACTGTACATCTGATCCCACACTGTCAGACAAACACATACAATACTGTACATCTGATCCCACACTGTCAGACAAACAGATACAATATTGTACATCCAATCCCACACTGTCAGACAAACACATACAATACTGTACATCTGATCCCACACTGTCAGACAAACACATACAATACTGTACATCTGATCCCACACTGTCAGACAAACACATACAATACCGTACATCTGATCCCACACTGTCAGACAAACACATACAATACTGTACATCTGATCCCACACTGTCAGACAAACACACACAATACTGTACATCTGATCCCACACTGTCAGACAAACACATACAATACTGTACATCTGATCCCACACTGTCAGACAAACACACACAATACTGTACATCTGATCCCACACTGTCAGACAATACTGTACCGTACATCTGATACCAATCATTGAGACAATTACAATACATTCTGAGGTAATACGTAAAAGCAGCTCAAGCCAGTTAGAAATTGAACTCGTAAATGACTGTTGATGATCAGACGACTTTTGTGGTACTGATAAACTGATATAAGTGTGAGGTGACAGTAGACATCACTTTATGTACATTATGACCTGACAGACAAAACGAAAGACATAAATCCATCAAATTTTCCTCATAAGGTTTTAACTTTATATTCAAACTAGCTGGAGAACTGTATCTCTCAGGAAACAGGTACGTCTCCTAACTGTCAACATAATTTTTTCAGAGTTACAGTTCTGCAACTATATTCAAACCTGTTTAAGACACGCCCTCCAAATAAGTACAGCGTTTGCTTCTCGATGTCAATGACCATCTGGTGGTCATAGATGAGCCTCGGTCCACCCATTGTATGTGTGTCCTCCATTATTAACGTCCACTTGTCCGAGCTGATGTCATACATATAAAAGTCACTCTGAAAATCGTTAATTAAATGTCCCATAAAGTTGCAAAAATAAAAAAGAAATGCAACAACAATTAAACCCTTGCCTTTAGTAGACAAGTGTTTTTTGTATGTGGAAATGTTCACTTTCCTAATTACTACCTTTCGCTTATACAGTGCTAAACTTGTTTCAGTTCTGTTTTCATATTATACTGAGTGCTAAACTTGTTTCAGTTCTGTTTTCATATTATACTGAGTGCTAAACTTGTTTCAGTTCTGTTTTCATATTATACTGAGTGCTAAACTTGTTTCAGTTCTGTTTTCATATTATACAGTGCTAAACTTGTTTCAGTTCTGTTTTCATATTATACTGAGTGCTAAACTTGTTTCAGTTCTGTTTTCATATTATACAGTGCTAAACTTGTTTCAGTTCTGTTTTCATATTAATGTAAATTCTTCAACACATACTCTAGATGTTACATAGTCATGTATATAGATTATATATGTTCATATACATCTACACTGATGTACAAGTAATAAGATAATGGCATAAAAATGAACAAGAATCATTCATCAAAAATCGCAATGAGAGCATCACCAAGAGTTGCTTCCCTTTACAAATACGACATTAGTGCAGACTTTTAAACACCAAGAGTTGCTTCCCTTTACAAATACGACATTAGTGCAGACTTTTAAACACCAAGAGTTGCTTCCCTTTACAAATACGACATTAGTGCAGACTTTTAAACACCAAGAGTGGCTTCCCTTTACAAATACGACATTTGTACAGACTTTTAAACACCAAGAGTTGCTTCCCTTTACAAATACGACATTAGTGCAGACTTTTAAACACCAAGAGTGGCTTCCCTTTACAAATACGACATTTATACAGACTCATACCAGATACAAGAAATGTCCATGATTACCTTCAGGTTATCTGACGTTCTCATTGCTGAATCCAAATATCTTCCCAGGATGAAGATTTGTTTTCTCTCATAGTCTAGACACATCTTGTGACAGGATCTGGCGTTAGGACCGCCCTATAAGTATAGAATGTATCATAGGGGTTAAGCCATTCATCGAAGTCCTTCAAAAATAATATGTGTGATTTCATGTTCCAGGAACTGATGCTAAACAGCGATTTCATCAAATTACAGACTCACATTAAATCATGTGGAGACAGACTGACAAACATTACATTATTAGTGAGGGCTGTTCAGAAATTATTGAGACACTATAGTTATAGTTCTTCTTTTCGTGCCAACAATAGATGAAAATATTTGTCTTTGTATTGCTTTATTTCACTAGTGATGAAATCCCTATAATTTTTAATGTTCTTCCACAGTTACCAAGGCTTTAATCTAATCAATATTTCATTCACAAAATGAATGGGATTGGGCAGCAGACACAGCCTATCTTAGCCCTTTCCCTATTTTAGCCTGATCTTTATATCCTTAGCCCTGATTAGTAGTTATCAAGGTTATATGTTGCAGATTGGGGTCCCATGCATACAGCATAGAATTACTGGTGAAAAAAAAATGGCAGGTTTTACTACATGGACCACAGTGAATACAACTGGAGGGAAGCGAGCAAACATTGTCTGTGATACTGAATTCCACCATTACAGCATCATACTGTGAAACAATTAAAATAGGGCTTCACAAATGATGAAAAAATCAGTGACCCCCACCCTTAAGTTAATTTGATCCCCATGCAGTTATTATAATTTTTAAATTCAGGGAGCAGCAGACATTGATCTCAGAAATTTACCTGTGCAGACGAAGAAATTGATGGAGCAAGCAAAGATTGGAAGAAAAGTGTCTAGGCCTCTCGTCCTAAAGCGAGTGTCTAGGCCTGTAGTGAACACACGACATTCGAAATTTCGTGATAATTCATCGTCCTAAAGGGAGTGGCAAGAACTGGAAAGTTATCCGTAAAATAGGAAGTTGATGTAAGGTTTTCATGTCATAAAAAAATATCGCATTAACAATTCATCGTGAATTTCTTTCACGTGTGGTGCTTCTCGTAAAGTTCCGCGATAAGAAATTCTTATTTAGGAATCTACAGTATTCGATCTCTTTATTCTTCAATCAGAAACCATGCCTCATTACAGTCTCATTGATTTCTGAACCACCCTTGTATACAAGTACCACTTTGTGTGTATCAGCACTTAAACAGGTCCAGTCTTTATTTGTCCCAGAAAACATCCAGAAATCTGCCAGGTCTTTACTGCCATCCCATCCCCCAAATAAGTATAGGTTCTCTGTAACGATAATATAACCACAAATACAGGTTCTCTGTAACGATAACACAACGTAAAACACAAATAGATACAGGTTCTCTGTAATAACACGAGCACAAATAGATACAGGTTCTCTGTAATAAGACAACCACAAATAGATACAGGTTCTCTGTAATGATAACACAACCACAAATAGATACAGGTTCTCTGTAACAATAAGACAACCACAAATAGATACAGGTTCTCTGTAACAATAATACAACCACAAATAGATACAGGTTATCTGTAACAATAACAAAACCACAAATAGATACAGGTTCTCTGTAACAATAATACAACCACAAATAGATACAGGTTCTCTGTAACACAACCACAAATAGATACAGGTTCTCTGTAACACAACCACAAATAGATACAGGTTCTCTGTAATGATAACACAACCACAAATAGATACAGGTTCTCTGTAACAATAATACAACCACAAATAGATACAGGTTCTCTGTAATAACACAACCACAAATAGATACAGGTTCTCTGTAACAATAACACAACCACAAATAGATACAGGTTCTCTGTAACACAACCACAAATAGATACAGGTTCTCTGTAACACAACCACAAATAGATACAGGTTCTCTGTAATAACACAACCACAAATAGATACAGGTTCTCTGTAATAACACAACCACAAATAGATACAGGTTCTCTGTAACACAACCACAAATAGATACAGGTTCTCTGTAACAATAACACAAACACAAATAGATACAGGTTCTCTGTAACACAACCACAAATAGATACAGGTTCTCTGTAATGATAACACAACCACAAATAGATACAGAATCTCTGTAATAACACAACCACAAATAGATACAGGTTTTCTGTAATAACACAACCACAAATAGATACAGGTTCTCTGTAACAACAAGAGGTACTGTGAGCAATGCTCACTAAGAATACCCCCCGCTTAACCCAATCTCCCAAAGGGTGTTGGTAATAGGTATAAACTACCTCTTTTCTGAGTGTAAAAAACAAATGGCATGGCAAACCGAACCATATTGCTACTTCGATGTCCAGTGCGCGTGACCTTTGACCTTTTGACCCCAAAATCGATCGGGAACATCTTCATCCCATGGGTAGTCCATATGTATGATATGGTGACTGTAGGTGGAAAGGATAACGCTTTAGAGCCCGGAAACCATATTGCTACTTCGATGTCCAGTGCGTGTGACCTTTGACCTTTTGACCCCAAAATCGATAGAGAACATCTTCATCCCATGGGTAGTCCATATGTATGATATGGTGACTGTAGGTGGAAAGGATAACGCTTTAGAGCCCGGAAACCATATTGCTACTTCGATGTCCAGTGCGTGTGACCTTTGACCTTTTGACCCCAAAATCGATAGAGAACATCTTCATCCCATGGGTAGTCCATATGTATGATATGGTGACTGTAGGTGGAAAGGATAACGCTTTAGAGCCCGGAAACCATATTGCTACTTCGATGTCCAGTGCACGTGACCTTTGACCTTTTGACCCCAAAATCGATAGGGAACATCTTCATCCCATGGGTAGTCCATATGTATGATATGGTGACTGTAGGTGGAAAGGATAACACTTTAGAGCCCGGAAACCATATTGCTACTTCGATGTCCAGTGCACTTGACTTTTGACCTTTTTTCCCCAAAATTGATAGGGAACATCTTCATCCCATGGGTAGTCCATATGTATGATATGGTGACGGTAGGTGAAAAGGATAATGTTTTAGAGCCCGGAAACCATTGCGTCTACAGACGGACGGACGGACAACCCGATTCCAGTATACCCCCCCCCCCCCCCCCCCCCCCACACACACAACTTGTTGCGGGGGGTATAATAACACAACCACATATAGATACAGGTTCTCTGTAATAACACAACCACAAATAGATACAGGTTCTCTGTAACACAACCACAAATAGATACAGGTTCTCTGTAACACAACCACAAATAGATACAGGTTCTCTGTAACAATAACACAACCCAGGGTTTGACATTTACTTTCTTGAGCACTAGACCAGTCGGGCTACTTCAAATGATTTTTACTAGACCTGACCTTACATCCACTAGCCCTGACCAACTTTCCAGAGAAAAGAAACCCTGATGGTTTCTCCATATTTAAGTACTTAATTCAAATGACAAACGTTAAGTTTAAACTATAACGTACTTAATTGTCTCAAAAACATCTTTAGTCTCGTCATTCAATGTGATGCTTTTAATTTCAAACGCATTCTTTAAATTCTACTCGGCACAGAAATTCTTTAGTCTTTTGTTAGAATAAAATGACCTCAACATCTTTTTCAAAATTTCTTTTTCATAAGCCCTGCTTTGTTTCTTCCCAATCTACTCCTCTTTTTTTTTTCTCTCGGAACATCCTTCCTTGAGGACGAGAAGTCGACACATTCCCGCACATGTGTCAACAACGAAAAATGGCTATTTACGATTTAATTTATTCATTTGATAGACACGTTCTTATATTCAATTAAAATAAACTGTTTTGTTTTTATTCAAATGAAAATAAAACAGTTTATATCTATTTATCCGAAATATAACTTTACACCCATTAACAAAGAGTAAATGTCGTAAAATATCACTTCCGACAGCGACTTATAGATTAGAACTAAAAATAGAGATTTTGTCATCACGCGGTTCAAAATTGCTCGCAAACTCTTTACAGTTATTTTTTAAAGTTAAAAATAAGATATCTTATGGTTTAAAATAAAGTTTCTTATTTATTTGTTCAACACGACCAGTCGGACTAGTGAATCGACATTTTACCCGACCGGTCCGACTCGGTCGGTCGGACGTGCCTTAGTGTCAAACCCTGCAACCACAAATAGATACAGGTTCTCTGTAATAACACAACCACAAATAGATACAGGTTCTCTGTAATGATAACACAACCACAAATAGATACAGGTTCTCTGTAACACAACCACAAATAGATACAGGTTCTCTGTAACACACCACAAATAGATACAGGTTCTCTGTAATGATAAAACAACCACAAATAGATACAGGTTCTCTGTAATAACACAACCACAAATAGATACAGGTTCTCTGTAATAACACAACCACAAATAGATACAGGTTCTCTGTAAGGGCTGTTCCAGAAATGATCAAATGGGGGGGTCGGGCGGCAAATGATATTTTTTTGTGTGGGTGGTCGTATTTTTTCATATTTTATTTGGTCCGTGGTTGGACTGTTAACAAAATATTTATTATGGGTAGTGGGTAGTTTCTATTGTTTTATTTTGTGCCATGTGGGTGTTGAGTTTTCAGAATATTTTTATTGTCGCTCTTGTCGTGTTGGTTACAAAACGTCGGTGGGAAAATCTACAGAACAGAGTTCGCCGCCATCATGTCCAAAGGGACCATACTAAACGCGCCTCTAATTTGAAGAGTGCCGTAATGGAAAGTTATGCGCTGCAAAGAGCGACAACTCGAATAGTTCTATGTTTCTTCCGATTTCCGATTTCGAAAGCAGCATTTCGAAAGCACGTTTTCAGTTTACAGTGCATCGATTTTGGGAATATTTTGAAACCAATAGGTATTCCGTTTTCTAATAAAAATAGGCAAACCTTAGTTGATTTATACGAGGGTACCGATGCGTTATATTTATCAGTCAGTGTGATGGTGATATAGAGGCCTCTGGGCGCGGGCTCCATTAGAAAACGAACCATATCCATACCCATTTCATGATAATAGCATCGTTTGGACTCCCAATCTTTCCAACATTCCCGCCATAGATGCCTTTCATTGTTGATGTGACATCGTTTCTTCAGAACTACTGTGATACAATGTCGCACAGGCATTACCGCGTCATTGACTAGAATGTTTGTCCCGAAAACCTCGCGAGATTTGTACCGTTTTCATTTTTAAAAATATTTTTGTGGTGGGTCTGGTTAGTTTTTTTTTTTTATTAGATGGGTCATTGTAAAATGAGTTTATTAATTTGATGGGTCATGGGGTTATTTTTTTTATGGGTGCTTGGTATATACAAAAGGTGCCTCCCGACCCCCCCCCCCCCATGTGTTTATTTCTGGAATAGCCCTAATAACACAACCACAAATAGATACAGGTTCTCTGTAACACAACCACAAATAGATACAGGTTCTCTGTAACACAACCACAAATAGATACAGGTTCTCTGTAACACAACCACAAATAGATACATGTTCTCTGTAACACAACCACAAATAGATACAGGTTCTCTGTAACAATAACACAACCACAAATAGATACAGGTTCTCTGTAATAACACAACCACAAATAGATACAGGTTCTCTGTAATAATACAACCACAAATAGATACAGGTTCTCTGTAATAACACAACCACAAATAGATACAGGTTCTCTGTAACACAACCACAAATAGATACAGGTTCTCTGTAACACAACCACAAATAGATACAGGTTCTCTGTAACACAACCACAAATAGATACAGGTTCTCTGTAACACAACCACAAATAGATACAGGTTCTCTGTAACACAACCACAAATAGATACATGTTCTCTGTAACACAACCACAAATAGATACAGGTTCTCTGTAACAATAACACAACCACAAATAGATACAGGTTCTCTGTAATAACACAACCACAAATAGATACAGGTTCTCTGTAATAATACAACCACAAATAGATACAGGTTCTCTGTAACACAACCACAAATAGATACAGGTTCTCTGTAACAATAACACAACCACAAATAGATACAGGTTCTCTGTAATAACACAACCACAAATAGATACAAGTTCTCTGTAACACAACCACAAATAGATACAGGTTCTCTGTAATGATAAAACAATCACAAATAGATACAGGTTCTCTGTAATGATAACACATCCACAGCATTGTTTCAGGATACAGTTATGAGATTGATCACTGTTCGTTATCTTCGCCTTTCATCTAACAGTGAACATTAAGTTCATATTCAGTATTTGCCATGAATGTAAAAGATTACATGTAAGTGGTCAAATTTTGATTCAATTCCCACACTTCAGAGAGTATATTCATTTGGCCTGTATCTAAATTTGTTAGGAAAGAGTAGGCAACTTTAGCAAAATACTTCAGTTGTATTTTATTGAAACTGTGACCAAACTAAAAAAAAATGTATTTCATTGAAACAGTGACCAACTTAAAACTAAAACAAGAGGCCCATGGGCCACATCGCTTTCTTGAATCACCTTGGCTCATATTTAAAGATTTTTTCTATATATTCGCATGTAAAACTTTGATCCCCTACTGTGGCCCTAACCTGCTCCCAGGGGCCATGATTTTTTCAAAATTGAATCTGGACTGTCAGGATGCTTTCATGTGAATGTAAACTTTTCTGGCCCAGTAATTTTTCAGAAGATTTTTAATGATTTTCCCTATATAAAACTTTGATCCCCTCTTGTGGCCCCATCCAACCCCCAGGGGCCATGATTTGAACAAACTTGAATCTGCACTATGCCGGGAGGCTTTCATGTAAATTTTAGCTTTTCTGGCCCAGTGGTTCTTGAGAAGAAGATTTTTAAATGACCCTACCCTATTTTTGCATTTTTGTAATTATCTCCCTTTTGAAAGGGACATGGCCCTTGATTTCAATAAACTTGAAAGGATGCTTTTGGTCAAGTTTGGTTGAAATTGGCCCAGTGGTTCTGGAGAATAAGTCAAAAATGTAAAAAGTTTACAGACAGACAACGGACAACAGGCGATCAGAAAAGTTCTTTTGAGCTTTCAGCTGAGGTGAGCTAAAAACTTGTATTTTATTGAAACTGTGAAAAAATTTGTAGTATACAGTACCATTCTGCAGGTCTATACACATTTGGTGCCCTCCCCTCATTCCTGGCTGGTACACGCTAGGATTTTCTCCTACAAATCCAGGGAGTAGCATATTATCATCACTATGTTTACACATCATTCATACAAAACAATTTATCTCTGCCCTTTTTTTAAAAACATGTTCTAATCTTTGTCAAGTCAAACTGCTGTGTAATGTCGTCAACGTTGATTGTAAATTTTTCTTATTTTAAGATTGATGTTACAACAGATACAGTTGTTATGACTACCACAATCACCTCTGGAAACTGGATCTATAGGGGTCCATTTGGGTTTATAGTCTTGATCACAAATATACTGATCAAACAGCCCCTCTACGAAAGAAGAAAAGAAAATGAATAGCTTTATATCAAAATATCAAATTTATCTATCAAATGGTGATTAAGTGCACAGAAGATCAGGATACACAAGCTAATATTTCCTTCAAATGCAAACTACACTTGGATAGACTTTGGGTTTACAACGAACCTTCAGCAGCCTGCCATAGTAAGTCCTCACTCTTCTCAAAATCACCATGTTTTACCTTGAAAACAACAATCACCAAGATGAATTCACTTCAGGACTAAGCTGACCTGTTTTTGATTTGACTTCGGACGAAGATAATGAAATGTAATACATTGAATTGTAACTGCAGCTCATTGCTACTGGTCTAATTAAAATCAAACCTCTCACTTCACTATATATACATAGAGTGTCACTACATCATACATAGACAGTCACTACATCATACAAAGACCG
>NC_079170.1:69433555-69536055 GCF_947568905.1 Ostrea edulis
CACTGTACTACAAACAGATATAATATTAACCAGCCCCCACTGTACTACAAACAGATATAATATTAACCTGCCCCCACTGTACTACAAACAGATATCATATTAACAGGCCCCCACTGTACTAGAAACAGATATAATATTAACCCCCCCCCCCCCCCTACTGTACTACAAACAGATATAATATTAACAGGCCCCCACTGTTCTACAAACAGATATAATATTACCCCCCCCCCCCCATCCACTGTACTGCAAACAGATATCATATTAACAGGCCCCCACTGTACTACAAACAGATATAATATTAACCCCCCCCCCCCCCCCCCACTGTACTACAAACAGATATAATATTAACCCCCACCCCCCACCACTGTACAAACAGATATAATATTAACAGGCCCCCACTGTACTACAAACAGGTATCATATTAACAGGCCCCCACTGTACTAGAAACAGATATAATATTACCCCCCCCCCCCTACTGTACTACAAACAGATATAATATTAACAGGCCCCCACTGTACTACAAACAGATACAATATTAACAGGCCCCCACTGTACTACAAACAGTTCCCTGTATACAAGACTATACAGACCACACAATCATACGTACCAATCTTTATGTATCTACACGGGAAGACATTTTCATGCATTTCTTTCTTAAGTGGAAATGTTTCAGGTATATGGTCATTCTTCAAACCACTGTAATAAAACAGACTCAATAGAAAGACTACATTCACAGCTACACACTGTAATAAAACAGACTCAATAGAAAGATTACATTCACACACAGTGAAATAAGCCTGGCCAGCTTCACACTGTAATAAAACAGACTCAATAGAAAGACTACATTCACACACTGTGAAACAAGCCTGGCCAGTTTCACACTGTAATAAAACACACTCAATAGAAAGATTACATTCACACCCAGTGAAACAAGCCTGGCCAGCTTCACACTGTAATAAAACACACTCAATAGAAAGATTACATTCACACACTGTGAAACAAGCCTGGCCAGTTTCACACTGTAATAAAACACACTCAATAGAAAGATTACATTCACACCCAGTGAAACAAGCCTGGCCAGATTCACACTGTAATAAAACATACTCAATAGAAAGACTACATTCACACCAAGTGAAATAAGCCTGGCCAGCTTCACACTGTAATAAAACACACTCAATAGAAAGACTACATTCACATACAGTGAAACAAGGCTGACCAGCTTCACAGCTACACACTGTAAAGTCATAAATATTGTAAAGTGTCTAATCTTTGTATACATCTAAAAGATCCAATCCATCACCACAAGGGATTGTTGTGGAATTATTTTAATTTATAGGGGACAATTTTCTTGAATTGCCACCACTTTTTCCAATTTCCTTGGGATGTAATTTCATGGATATTGGTACATTAAAACACGATGTCAGTTGTGTGTTGCATTTTGGTTTAAAATTCGTGGAACAGGGGTACCCACAAAATCCACTGAAACAGAGCCCTCTATAAAGCCAATGATTGCCAGGCAATGCAATTATTACAATGACCCACAATCAATTCTTCTTTACTAGGAAATCATCAAAGTTTTCCTAAACATATCAAAATCTGACCCCCACAATATCTGTGAATTTACAGTGTGTACCATGTCAGCGAACATCTTTTTATTTATTTTCATCGTGAATTCCGAAATTACATCCCAAAGTCTCTTTCCATATGTTCTTTACATTGTAAATCTGACACCCTGTCTAATTCAAACGAAACTTTTCCACATGTTATGTCGTATTACACTGGTTTTACTGTCGTGATATTCCACGTTATGTCGTATTACACTGGTTTTACTGTTGTGATATTCCACGTTATGTCGTATTACACTGGTTTTACTGTCGTGATATTCCACGTTATGTCGTATTACACTGGTTTTACTGTTGTGATATTCCACATTATGTCGTATTACACTGGTTTTACTGTCGTGATATTCCACGTTATGTCGTATTACACTGGTTTTAATGTCGTGATATTCCACGTTATGTCGTATTACACTGGTTTTACTGTCGTGATATTCCACGTTATGTCGTATTACAATGGTTTTACTGTTGTGATATTCCACGTTATGTCGTATTACACTGGTTTTACTGTCGTGATAGTTCACGTGGTATGTTGTATTATACTGGTTTTACTGTCGTGATATTCCACGTTATGTCGTATTACACTGGTTTTACTGTCGTGATATTCCACACATGGTATGTCATAATACACTGGTTTTACTGTCGTGATAGTTCACGTGGTATGTTGTATTATACTGGTTTTACTGTCGTGATATTTTGCAATATCCATGCATTTTCAACAAAACACTCTTAAAATCCATGTAATGAAATTTCAAATCCTAAATACAATTATCATATAGTAACAAAAAATGGAGATGTTCACATACTTCAAACGTAAACAATTTCGAACATTCATTTCTCATACTACTGTAAAACATGCTTATAGTGAACAGCTGGGGGATGAAAAATTCGTTATATAAGGAATTTGTTATATCCAATAACTTCATTATATATTATAAAATAACGGAATGAAAATCATTCTACTGTAAGTGTAAATTGATTATAAGTGTGTTCCTTGTAACCGTGTTTTAATGTAAGTGTGAATTCATTATAAGTGTGTTCATTGTAACTGTGTTTTACTGTAAGTGTGAATTCATTATAAGTGTGTTCACTGTAACCATGTTTTACTGTAAGTGTGAATTCATTATTTAAGTGTGTTCACTGTAACTGTGTTTTACTGTAAGTGTGAATTCATTATAAGTGTGTTCACTGTAACTGTGTTTTACTGTAAGTGTGAATTCATAATAAGCATTTTCACTGTAATCGTGTTTTACTGTAAGTGTGAATTCATTATAAGTGTGTTCACTGTAATCGTGTTTTACTGTAAGTGTGAATTCATTATAAGTGTGTTCACTGTAAGTGTGTTTTACTGCAAGTGTGAATTCACTAGAAGTGTGTTCACTGTAACTGTGTTTTACAGTAGGTGTGAATTCATTATAAGTGTGTTCACTATAACCGTGTTTTACTGTAAACATGAATTCATTATAAGTGTGATCATTGTAAGCATGTTTTACTGTACAATGCCTAATTGAATCAACTTCATGGTGCTCTTTCTCACTGGATCAGGAACCGATTTTTACCTCTAATGCAGAACACTGTAGTGTCTAACAGATGCTTCTAATAATGTTCATTCATCTTACCCCTCGAGTAGTTCTATCATGTGGTCATCATTCAGGCCTCCGTACACCTTAAATTTCTTTAAATTGCACACATGGGCCTTCTCATATTTCCCAAAAGTAATACTATTCACAATGGCTGGTCTATCAAGCTTAAGAGTTAAAAACTACAAAAGACAATTACAAATGATTCAAAATATAGCCAATGGTTTACAAAATATCATTCTCATGCTGGTCAATCCATTTAGACAGCATTTCTCCATTTCAAAATTAAGATCTGGATATTATTTGACTACTTGCAAACAGTGTGTGTATTTTTTGTATGTTGTATACAAATAGAATATTCAAGGATTAATCAGTTTATGGTTTTAAAAAATTCTAATTTTATTCATTATTAAAAGGTGTTTGTTATAAAATGAATGTTGTATACATGAAGAATATTTGCTCTGTTTATTTTGTTAAGTGAATACTGTTTGTTTGACGTCTGCTTGACATACTTGTGGTGGATGGTTGGAGTCTGATGACCAGCGCGAGGATTGATCCTTAGGACTATCCTTGTAGATGTTTCTAAAATCAAAGTAACAGGGTGCAAATCAGACATCTTTTACAAACTTCAGTCTTTTAATTACTCTAACAAAAGTCATATTTATTGCCAATCTGATAATAGAGGGCGAAGCCCTCTCACAGCCCGAAGGGCCGTGAGAGCGGAGCTCTCCCTATAGGTAACACATATATACATGTTTAAAAGGAAAATATAGGAAAACAATGAAAAATTAAACCATACCTATGGAACTTGAAAATTTTGGTACTAATGGCGTCGATTCGAATACTATCGCGTGGACATGTATTTCTCCATTTTGAATCTCGTCTACCCTAGTTCACGTCGTTCTGAGATGTTACATAAAATTCGTAAAAGCATGTAAATCTTATTTTCTTAATCATATATAATCACTCCACCATTAACGCCATGTTTGTTATTGTGGTTCAAACGCTATGTTTGTAAATTTGCTAAATAACGACGATGAATATGACGTCACAATGTACTGTTTACATCAATTGCGTTATATTTCCCGCGTTCAATATATAGGCGGATCAAATATCCAAAATTAGGATGCTTTGATTCAGCTCCGTCCTCGTGCTAACTTCGGGTTGTTTTCGTTCGGTTTTGGATATAGATACTAATGCCAAAATTTGTTTGCTTCTCCCTCAAACATGGTCACGCCGTAAAACATATTAGCGAGCAAAGCGACGAGCTCGCTCCAATGATTACACATATGAGTCACGTGATTTGCTCTTCATCAGTTAAAAAAAGATGAGTATTACCCATAATGCTTCTGGAAAAATGTCGCCGTCACTGCGGTGTACTTCATTTGCAATCCCGTAATTGAAATAATTAGATTGTCTAGAAAGTACCATAAACGTTTTTAAATTCTAGACAAGCTTTCTCATAGCTTCAAACGTTTTGTTTTTGCTTGGTTTGAAAGAAGAAGAAAAACACATTGCAGCTAATATGACGTCACAATGTAACTGTTTACATCCACCGCGTTATAATTCCCGCGTTGAATGAAGAGGCGGATAAAATGTCTTTAAGTCGTGTTGCAAGATGTTTTAAATGGGCTTCGCTCGTCTCAACGGTTTTTGTTAGAGTAATTAATGAATCACATCAATGTTACAAGAATATCAACTAACATATTATATACCAGTACAGTACTTGAAATCATAAATAACTAGTATATCAATGACGTATGTTCTGTGTACCATTTTCATCCGGATCAATACTATATTAATTACACAATTTTGAAACTGACGACCATGTCTGATCTAACTAATATCTAATCTATACACAACAGCAATCATCATCATTATCATCATAAACACAAAAATTCCTTACTCTGGGACGTAGTTGTACGAAAAACTGGACCATTTACAAATAGTATACATTAAAATATCCTTTTCGTCGCATTTTTCTGCCATTCTAATGATTCTTTGCGTTTTGTTTTGGTACGCGAACGGCAATCTGTGCATTGGAGGATATTGATCCCGATCAAAATTATTTTCATGCTTTAGAAAATATAATTTTCGATAAAAATAACTCTCTAAAATTGGTATAAAGGCATTATAACTCATCAAGTTTTATTAATTAATCAACTAATTCAAATGAATGAATTAAGATTTTTGTTGAGAACATCCATTATCCGGAAAATTTCTGATTATCATGTTCATTTTATCCTTTCCGTGTCGATGTTTAATTCCTTTTTGAGGTGATCATCCTCCACCGGTTAGGCTGTAGGGGAACGTCCTAGAAAATGTTAAAGTTACACAGATTAAAATATTGTTTTCGGAATAAAAACCGCTTGAGAATTTTACAGGTAATCATTCAAACGTAATGCTACAAGTTTGAATATGTTTACACTGATTTCATTTCTCGGTCTAATTGCCCTTTTGTCTATTGTCATTGCAGCCTCTCGCTTCCTCTCTAGATGAAACATTCCAGTGCTACAGGTACAGGGAGATTTTTAAATGCATTTTGTCACCAAGATCAAATACCTTAATCTTATATACATTCACATTACGGTTCAGATCACACTTGGTATTGTCACATATATATTTATCAGTTTATTTAATATGTCTTACGGCGTACCCGTGTTTGAGGGTGAAGCAAAAAGTATTGGTAATATGTTTACAGTAATATGTTTTACGGCGTGACTGTGTTTGAGGGCGAAGCAAAAAAGTTTTGACATTAGTATCTATATCCAAAACAGGACAAAAACAACCCGAAGTTAGCACGCGGACGAGGCTGTATCAAAGCATCCTAATTTTTGGACATTTGATCCACCTCTATATTGAACGCGGGAAATATAATGCAATTGATGTAAACAGTACATTGTGATGTCATATTCAGCGTCGTTATTTAGCAAATTTACAAACAAAGCATTTGAACCACAACAAAAAACATGGCGTTAATCGTGGAGTGATTATATATGATTAAGAAAATAAGATTTACATGCTTTTACGGATTTTATGTGTAACATCTCAGAACGACGTGAACTAGGGTAGACGAGATTCAAAATGGAGGAATACATGTCCACGCGCTAATATTCGAATGGACGCCATTGGTACCAAACTTTTCAAGTTCCATAGGTATGGTTTAATTTTTCATTATTTTCCTATATTTTCCTTTTAAACATGTATATACGTGTTACCTATAGGGAGAGCTCCGCTCTCACGGCTCTCCGGGCCGTGAGAGGGCTTCGCCCTCTATGACCGTTGAGACGACTTACACGACTTGGGGCAATTCATTTAACGTGGGAAAATATAAGGCGGTTGATGTAAACAGTGCATTGTGACGTCATCATTAGCTGCGATTGTTCTTCTTTCAAATCAAGCAATAATCCATGACAAAACGTACGAAGGTATGGGAAAGCTTGTCTGGAATTTAGAAGAGCAAATCACGTGACTCATATGTGTAATCATTGGAGTGAGCTCGTCACTTCGCGACGCAAGCTTCGCTCTCTAATATGTTGTACGGTGTGACCGTTGAGACAAGCGAAGCCCATTAACATCTTGCAACACAACTTATAGACATTTAATTCGCCTCTTCATTTAACGCGGGAAATATATGGCGGTGGATGTAAACAGTTATATTGTGACGTCATATTAGCTGCAATGTTTTTTCTTCTTCTCTCAAACCAAGCAGTTCTGAAGCTATAAGAAAGCTTGTCTGGAATTTAAAAACGTTTATGGTACTTTCTAAACAATCTAATTATTTTAATTACGGGTTTGTCCATATAGTATACCTCAGTGACGGCGACATTTTTCCAGAAGCATTATGGGTAATACTCATCTTTTTTCAGCTGCTGAAGAGCAAATCATGTGACTCATGTGTAATCATTGGAGCGAGCTCGTCGCATCGCTTTGCAACACGAGCTTCGTTCACTAATATGTTGTACGGTGTGACCGTTGAGACGAGCGAACCCCATTAACATCTTGCAACACGACTTAGACATTTTATCCACCTCTTCATTTAACGCGGGGAATATAACACGGTGGATGTAAACAGTTACGAATTGTGACGTCATATTAGCTGCAATGTTTTTCCTTCTTCTCTCAAATCAAGCAAAAACAAAACGTTTGAAGCTATCAGAAAACTTGTCTGGAATTTTAAAAAGTTGATGGTACTTTCTAAACAATCTGATTATTTTAATTACGGGATTGTTAATGAAGTATACCGCAGTGACGGCGACATTTTTCCATAAGCATTATGGGTAATACTCATCATTTTTCAGCTGATGAAGAGCAAATCACGTGACTCATATGTGTAATCATTGGAGCGAGCTCGTCGCTTCGCGACGCAAGCTTTGCTCGCTATTAGTATCTAGATTCATAACTGGACAAAAAATATCCCGAAATATTAGCACCTAACGTGTGAGGACAGAGCTCAATCAAAGTATTCTAACTTTAGACATTTTTGATCCGCCAATTCATTGAATGCGGGAAACTCTATGCAACTAATGTAAACAGTGCATTAATACGCAATTTCTGAGTTGCCCGATAGTTCTTTCCCTTTGTGGAACTCTTACGCACAGTGAGACGCAAAACATACTTTTGTCCGCACGCGGTGGTATACAAATGCTTATCGCTGCCTTAATATATTGCCTAAAGTATGATTATCAGACATCATGCAACCACCCAAATTGCTGGGGCACACAATTTTAGTAAGTTTATGATTATTTGATAATAAACTAGCTCAAACAAAAATCGATAATCACCATCTTTCTTTCATCAAAGTATCGCTCATGCAGAAGAGGAAATAAAAAATAAATTAATATTTAATTTAACGGTCTAATTTAAACAAATGTTATTCTTCATATGGTCAGTTTAATGTATACCAACGGCTGATATAAACAAAATTTACGCTTTCAGGACTTTTATTCTTATTTTCATAGCTAGTCTATAATATGTGTATACATCTTGTACCCACCAAAGCGTTCAACAGAATACTAAACGTACCTCCATCACAGAAGAGCTGATATCTCGGAACTTGCGTATTGTGACGTCATATTTAGCGTCGGTATCCAGGGGTAGGTTTGGGCCACAATAGGGACTAAGGTTTTACATGCAAATATATATGGAAAGTCTTCAGATAAGGGCCAAGGTGACTCAGGTGAGTGATGTGGCCCATGGGCCTCTTGTTTAATCGTATTTATCAGGCTTGATATTTCACCAGAAGTTACATGTGTAGGGGTCGCAATAGGGGTAGTTTAATACACAGGTATTTGAGGCATGGATCACGGAACAAGCCCCCCCCCCCCCCCCCCCACCACCACCACCACCTTATTTTTTCTGATCTTTATTTAACTCATGATTTGTAATTATACATTAAAGATCATCCAAAAATGTAATTTTTCATCTCTGAACATTGTTTTAGTAAAAATCACATTTTCAGCGATTGTAAGAAGAAATATAATCACTGATAATGAGATTTTTACTTATATAAAAGAGATAGAAACTACCATTTTTGTTTACAAAACTTCACTGATGTTAACCATTGGTTTGTGGATAATAATCTTTACTGTATAATTACGTGTTTACAAAACTTCACTGATGTTAACCATTGGTTTGTGGATGGGGAGAGGAAGGGGTCCTTAAAGATTTTATACAATTGCATATTGATTATTATAACCATGTCTGAAATATAATAGTGTTTCGTCTGAACATTACAGATTTATTTTACACCTCTTACATGAACTCTTTATTACGTAAATCAGTTGCATACTAATGTAGAAGTAATATTAATTCATAAATTTTGACAGTTCTTCTGCAGCTGACAAAGATTTTCTACATAGAAGCATTCTCGCCACAGATCATTTTCAGGCCAGTCTCCCCAGACTTCCGATTCCGGAATTGGAGGATACATTAAAGAAATACCTGGAATGTCAGCAACAGATACTGACGGATGATGAATATGATCAAACAGTCGACATTGTGAACAAATTCAAGGTCACGGAGGGTCTTGGTGAGGTCATTTACTTGTATGAGAAACAGATATTCCTATCTATGAATTCAAAGTAATTATTTTTTATTGTTATGTAAGTTTTCAAATGTAGAAGTAAGATTCTAATATATATTTTATATTATATATATATATATATATATATATATATATATATATATATGTAGTAATGATACATTTATCATGTATATGTAGAAGTGATATATATTTATTTTATATATATATATGTATATATATAATCCAAAATATATGTACCATCTAATGAACCATAACCATAATGAACTCACACATATATATAAATGTAGTTATGTACATTTTAGATATTTATATAAATTACGTTTTTCTGGTAAACATAATGATTCAGAAATACATGTATAAGTGTATAAGGGCTATTCCAGAAATAAATACATGGGGGGGTCGGGAGGCACCTTTTGTATATACCAAGCACCCATAAAAAAAAATTAAAAATTACCCCATGACCCATCAAATTAATAAACTCATTTTACAATGACCCATCTAATAAAAAAAAAACAACTAACCAGACCCACCACAAAAATATTTTTAAAAATGAAAACGGTACAAATCTCACGAGGTTTTCGGGACAAACATTCTAGTCAATGACGCGGTAATGCCTGTTCGACATTGTATCACAGTAGTTCTGAAGAAACGATGTCACATCAACAATCAAACACATCTATGGCGGGAATGTTGGAAAGATTGGGAGTCCAAACGATGCTATTATCATGAAATGGGTATGGATATGTTTTTCCACGAATCGTTCGTCTTCTAATGGAGCCCGCGCCCGGAGGCCTCTATATCACCATCAAACCGATTGATAAATATAACGCATCGGTACCCTCGTATAAATCAACTAAGGTTTGCCTATTTTTATTAGAAAACGGAATACCTATTGGTTTAAAAATATTCCCAAAATCGATGCACTGTAAACTGTAATAATCTACAGAAGTTCGCCGCCATCACGTCCAAAGGGACCCTATTAAACGCGCCTCTAATTTGAAGAGTGCCGTAATGGAAAGTTATGCGCTGCAAAGAGCGACAACTCGAATAGTTCTATGTTACTTTCGATTTCGAAAGCAGCATTTTCAATTTTCCCTCCGACGTTTTGTAACCAACACGACAAGAGCGACAATAAAAATATTCTGAAAACTCAACACCCACTTGGCACAAAATAAAACAATAGAAACTACCCACTACCCATAATAAATATTTTATTAACAATCCCACCACGGACCAATTAAAATATGAAAAAATACGACCACCCACAAAAAAAACAACATTTGCCGCCCGACCCCCCCCCCCCCCCCCCATTTGATCATTTCTGGAACAGCCCTAAGTGATTTGCAATTTACAGTATTTGGTGTGAAGGATTTCAATAATGTGAGAATTTTTCATCTAGCAATATTTTTTCTCTTATATTTAAGCAACATCAATTCTTTATTTGTCATCTACAATGAGTTGCCTGTCGCAGGTTTATCTTTACTTCATGTGCAATCTCTTACAAAAATTTACCAGAGAGGATTTCTATAATTCACTGGTCTGTATTTTTTGTAGATCTTCAGAAGAGATTGATAGCTAAAGATAAACAAAATAAAGACACAAGTTATGTCACAAGTAAGTGTATAGAGAGAAACCCAAGAGAAGATGTGATTATTAATACAAAAAACTTAACTGCAATACAATATAACTGTATTACAATATAACTGTGATTATTGATATCATACCAAAAACTAATACAATATATATCAAAGAATCATGTACATGGTAGCAGGTCACTTTAATTTTAAAAATAATTTTTTTTTAATGCAATTTTAAAAATTAGAATTGTAAAATGATTTGAAAATAAATGGATTTTTGATATGTGAAGATTGAGAAATCATTTGAATAAGGTGGCTAGGTTTTGTGGTTTGCTATTATGTTAATATTATATCAGGTTTTCTGTGCAGTGGACATGGAGTAACTATCGATTCCATGAAATTTAATTCAACATTGGATATAAATGCAAAAGTGCCTATCTGAAAAAAAATTCATTAGTTGATCGACCAGTTCTGAAGTTACATTGTACATGACATGGTGATTTATATATAACTGCAATAAAAACTTACCAGGTGATAGTTCTGTAGCTACATGAAATGCTGATTTCACTTTATGTAAATTGACCAGATGAAGGGTGAAATCCATGCTAGTTTCAGGATTAATTACATACTACTGTATATCTACAGTCTTAATACATGTACTGTTTATCTTACTGTACCTCAGAACCCTGGTTTGACATGTACCTGAAGTCCAGACTGCCGATTGTCCTGAACTACAATCCGTTTATTTCCTTCCAAGATGACCCGCGTCCAGAGTACCAAAACCAGGTTTGTACGGAACAAGTTTTGAAATGCTGTAGATTCTGAATTCGATGTGAGAAATCCTCTCCTAAAGTTTTTATTTTATCTATTTATTACTCATTTGCCTAGATATGAATGCATAACTTTTATTAGTGCTTGCCATTTTTATGCCCCCGAGATTGAAAATCAGGTGGGGGGGAGGGGGAGATATTGTTTTTATCCTGTCTGTCATTGTGTAATTATTCTGTCATTCTCTCTGAAACTTTAAACTTGCTAATAAATTTTGAACAGTAAGTGCTAGAGCTTTAATATTTCACATGAGTATTCCTTGTGACAAGACATTTCCGTGGGTACCAACATTTTTGACCCTGTGACCTTGGAGTTTGACCTACTTTTTTGAAAACTTTGCCCTTGCTAATAAATTTTGAATAGTTAGTGCTAGAGCTTTGATATTTCACATGAGTATTTCTTGTGACAAGACCTTTCTGTGGGTACTAAACCTTTTGACCTTGGCATTTGACCTACTTTTTAGAAATTTGACATTGGTCATTGCTACTAAATGGTAAATATTAGTCTAAGAGCTTTCATATTGCGCATGAGCATTTCTTGTGACAAGATCTTTCTACTGGTACCAAGGTATTTGTCCTTGTGACCTTGGCCATCTTTGGAATTGGCCATTATTGGGGGCATCTGTGTTTCACAAACACATCTTGTTTATTCTTGTGAATATGTGATCAGCTATAGTTGTGCTGAATTAAGTACAGGTGTACTGGTATAGTATATGGATGTACAGTTACACAACCTTGCTATAGTTGTGCTGAATAAGTACAGGTGTACTGGTATAGTATATGGATGTACAGTTACACAACCTTGTAAGGACTCATCACCTGGTCATGATGACATGCGATCCAAATTGTGGAATAAATTTCAAATTCATGTTTAGATCTGTGAATTTATTATTTGCCAAGATCAACTATAAGTTTTTTCTTAAAATTACATTTACAGTGTTTTAGGGATTTCACTTTAGCATCATCAGAGAGATTCATTCCTATACAACTAGAGAATGAAATCGTCCGTTACTAATCGCGTCACAACTAGAGAATGAAATCATCCGTTACTAATCGCGTCACAACTAGAGAATGAAATTATCCGTTACTAATCGCGTCACAACTAGAGAATGAAATCATCCGTTACTAATCGCGTCACAACTAGAGAATGAAATCGTCCGTTACTAATCGCGTCTATTAAAACAAATTGGTTTATAAATGTATTATTTCTACTTCTGTATGCCATGATCGTGCATTTTTTAGAACATTATTACCACTTTGAACAAGCCCTGCATCAAACAGATATAAAAAAAACACTTATGATAAAACGTTTAGCTGATTATAACTTATAAGTAGGAGTAAACATAAATTTAAGATAAGGCTAAAATACATTATAATGAAAAAATGAAATTTCTGTTTTCCAAAATCTTCTTGTTTTTGTGAAAATGCGTGACAGGAACTGGAATAACCTTGTCCTTGAACTCTGACCTTTTCAGCTCCTTCGTTCCACAAACATGATTGTGTCGTCACTAAAGTTCATGAAGACCATGAGAGCCAATATCCTGGAGCCAGACATTTATCACCTGAACCCAGCTAAATCAGACAACATGAGATTCAGGAAAATCATGAGGTATAACCGATATCCCAATTCATGATGGGAAAAAGAAAGCAAACTTAAATGAAAAGTTTAAATGATATCTGCTTACACACTTGTAGAACATTTGTCTGTGTTTAATGATATCTGCTTACACACGTTTTTCAAATTTGTCTGTGTTAAATGAAATTAATACCTTTGAGGCCAGGGATTGTTCACTTTTTGGATTTTATGCCCCTTTCAAAGAATAGGGGCGGGGCATCTTACTTTGCACTTACTGGTTGGTTGGTATGCTGATCGGTAGACCACGTTGTCCACTGAATATCTTGAGAACCATTCACTTGATCATAATGATATATTATATGCGGGTTGGATATGCGTAGAAGAGGACCTCTATCGATTTTGAGGTCAAGGTTAAAGGTTAAGGGTCAATCCACTCTAAACATAGGAAGATATTGTCTGCCCATTATCTCGAGAATTTTGCTTGACTGACATCAAACTTGGAACACTGGAACATTGTAAGGAGTACATGACTTCTATTGATTTTGAGGTCACATGATTAAAGGTCAAGGGTCAAACTGGACATAGGAATAATCCCTGCCCAATGACCTTTCATTTTGCATGAAGTAAAAATTGTGCGCCCAGCTGTAAGTTGTGGGGAAATTAAGATATCAGAACTTCAAAGGGTTACTACGGAGAAAACAATTGAACGTGACTGTAAATATAAAGAATTAATGTCAGGTTGTAAGAATATTGTCAATAACTGGAAATTACTGGAAAAATTTATGACTGATATATCTGGTATAAGGATAAATCTGTTTTAATTTCTTTAATGAAACCTTCATTTTAACAAACTGAATCAGAGGTCAGATGTAAAGATTAATTTCAATGACTTTCAGTTACTGTGACCCTTGGTAGGATTCCATTGCATGTAGATTCTAAAAAGTATTTTGTTATGTCAAATTCCTTTTTTGTTACTGACTTCCAATTGACATGAACATATTTGTACTTTGAATATTTGTCTGATGATGTCCGACTTCTGTTTGTGAACAGGATGATTCCGTCCCCTGTTGCCTTCTACGGAGCCTATATGTACAAAGCCTTCCCGTTAGACATGAGCCAGTATAAAAACCTGTTCAACTCCACCAGAATCCCAAGGTAAGTCGTATCACATGAGCCAGTATAAAAACCTGTTTAATTCCACCAGAATCCCAAGGTAAGTCGTATCACATGAGCCAGTATAAAAACCTGTTTAATTCCACCAGAATCCCAAGGTAAGTCATATCACATGAGCCAGTATAAAAACCTGTTCAACTCCACCAGAATCCCAAGGTAAGTCGTATCACATGAGCCAGTATAAAAACCTGTTTAATTCCACCAGAATCCCAAAGTAAGTCGTATCACATGAGCCAGTATAAAAACCTGTTTAATTCCATCAGAATCCCAAGGTAAGTCGTATCACATGAGCCAGTATAAAAACCTGTTTAATTCCACCAGAATCCCAAGGTAAGCCATATCACATGAGCCAGTATAAAAACCTGTTTAATTCCACCAGAATCCCAAGGTAAGTCGTATCACATGAGCCAGTATAAAAACCTGTTTAATTCCACCAGAATCCCAAGGTAAGTCGTATCACATGAGCCAGTATAAAAACCTGTTTAATTCCACCAGAATCCCAAGGTAAGTCGTATCACATGAGCCAGTATAAAAACCTGTTCAACTCCACCAGAATCCCAAGGTAAGTCGTATCACATGAGCCAGTATAAAAACCTGTTTAATTCCACCAGAATCCCAAGGTAAGTCGTATCACATGAGCCAGTATAAAAACCTGTTTAATTCCACCAGAATCCCAAGGTAAGTCATATCACATGAGCCAGTATAAAAACCTGTTCAATTCCACCAGAATCCCAAGGTAAGCCATATCACATGAGCCAGTATAAAAACCTGTTTAATTCCACCAGAATCCCAAGGTAAGTTGTATCACATGAGCCAGTATAAAAACCTGTTTAATTCCACCAGAATCCCAAGGTAAGTCGTATCACATGAGCCAGTATAAAAACCTGTTTAATTCCACCAGAATCCCAAAGTAAGTCGTATCACATGAGCCAGTATAAAAACCTGTTTAATTCCACCAGAATCCCAAGGTAAGTCATATCACATGAACCAGTATAAAAACCTGTTTAATTCCACCAGAATCCCAAGTTAAGTCGTATCACATGAGCCAGTATAAAAACCTGTTTAATTCCACCAGAATCCCAAGGTAAGTCGTATCACATGAGCCAGTATAAAAACCTGTTTAATTCCACCAGAATCCCAAGGTAAACCGTATCACATGAGCCAGTATAAAAACCTGTTTAATTCCACCAGAATCCCAAGGTAAGTCGTATCACATGAGCCAGTATAAAAACCTGTTTAATTCCACCAGAATCCCAAGGTAAGTCGTATCACATGAGCCAGTATAAAAACCTATTTAATTCCACCAGAATCCAAAGGTAAACCGTATCACATGAACCAGTATAAAAACCTGTTTAATTCCACCAGAATCCCAAGGTAAACTGTATCACATGAACCAGTATAAAAACCTGTTTAATTCCACCAGAATCCCAAGGTAAGCCATATCACATGAACCAGTATAAAAAACTGTTTAATTCCACCAGAATCCCAAGGTAAACCGTGTCACATAAGCCAGTATAAATACCTGTTTAATTCCACCAGAATCCCAAGGTAAGCCATATCACATGAGCCTGGAGGGTTTTAAATGACAGATTTATAATTCATGTAACCATAGCAACATTGAAGGAATTAAAAAAAATTACTGAAACAATGCGTACATTTTGTCATATTTATGTTCAAGGGAAAATCAAAGGACTGTTGACACTCGATTCTGATACTTTACTTGCAGTGTTCACGATGAACAATAAATGCTTTTAAGTTATTTATACAGTTGAAATAAATTTTAATTCAGTCATTTCACTCATTTGTCTTCAGTCTGATTTCAGTAATGATTTGTGAGGAAGAAAAATGATTGCAATCTTAAAACCCTGTATGGTATTTGATTTTATGCACATTTTGAATAAATTATTTTGATTGACAGGCCTGGAAAAGATGAATTAGTGGTGAACAAAGAAGCGAGACATTTATTGGTGATGAGGAACGGAAACTTTTATGTTTTTGATGTTCTGGATGCCAGCGGTGAGTGTTTAACTTTATTGTACCTGTTCTAACAGGTTCACGATGAATGATTTATTTACAGGTTCATGATGTATTTATAGGTTCATGATGAATGATTTATTTACAGGTTCATGATGTATTTATAGGTTCATGATGAATGATTTATTTACAGGTTCATGATGAATGATGTGTTTATGGGTTCATGATGAATGATGTATTTACAGGTTCATGATGAATGATGTATTTACAGGTTCATGATGAATGATGTATTTACGGGTTTGTGATGTATTTATAGGTTCATGATGAGTGATGTATTTACAGGTTCATGATGAATGATGTATTTACAGGTTCATGATGAATGATGTATTTACAGGTTCACGATGAATGGTGTATTTACAGGTTCATGATGTATTTACAGGTTCATAATGAATGGTGTATTTACAGGTTCATGATTTATTTACAGGTTCATGATGAATGATGTTTTTATGGGTTCATGATGAATGATGTATTTACAGGTTCATGATTTATTTACAGGTTCATGATGAATGGTGTATTTACAGGTTCATGATGAATGATTTATTTACAGGTTCATGATGAATGATGTGTTTATGGGTTCATGATGAATGATGTATTTACAGGTTCATGATTTATTTACAGGTTCATGATGAATGATTTATTTACAGGTTCATGATTTATTTATGGGTTCATGATGAGTGATGTATTTACAGGTTCATGATGAGTGATGTATTTATGATATCATAGCTAATTAAGCATTTACAGATTTATTATGGATGATGTATTTACATGTTCATAAAAATGATAGTAGACATTGTGAGAAGAACTTGAACTTTGTATTTTAGGAAACATACTGGAACCAGGAGTCATAATGGCCAGTCTCCATCAGATCATGCAAGATCAGAGTCCGCCAAACTCGGAACCTGTAGCTGTATTTACAGCAGAAGACAGAGATGTCTGGGCCTCATACAGAGAAAAACTTATCAGTCTAGGTGAGGGGCGGGGATAGAAAGTCATCAGTCTAGGTGAGGGGTGGGGATATAAACTCATCAGTCTAGGTGAGTGGCGGGGATAGAAAGTCATCACCCTAGGTAGGGGCGGAGTTATGCAGAGATCGAAAGTCATCAGTCTAGGTGAGGGGCGGGGATAGAAAGTCATCAGTCTAGGTAGGGGCGGAGTAATGCAGAGATAGAAAGTCATCAGTCTAGGTAGGGGCGGAGTAATGCAGAGATAGAAAGTCATCAGTCTAGGTGAGGGGCGGAGGTAGAAAATCATCAGTCTAGGTGAGGGGCGGAGATAGAAAGTCATCAGTCTAGGTGAGGGGCGGAGATAGAAAGTCATCAGTTTAGGTGAGAGGAGCGGATAGAAACTCATCAGTCTAGGTAGGGGCGGAGTTATGCAGAGATAGAAATCAGTGAGTTTTCTACATTTTTTACAAAGGTCCTGTGGCTTTCGAATTGGGAAAAATTATCGACATTTCATTCAAATTGGGAGAAATCAATTTTATCGTAAATAAGTTTCAAAATCATATCAAACATTATATTATCTTTATTTTACACATCTAATTTTCTTTAACCTTCTAAAATTTTCAACTATTCTATCCAAATCATCATTCTCATAACTCTTTGTTAAGTCTTATGTATATACTGTAATTCACATCGAATGTTTATTTTTTTTTCAAATACGTTTTCCTTGCATAATTTTATTATTGGGAAAAATGCAAGCTAAATTGGGGGGAAAATGACCATTTTTAGGAGGGTAAAGGGCCGAAATTCGGACCCAAAATCAGTCTTCTTGAAAACATTTAAAACTTGCTGGCCAGTCGGACCAGTGAACTGTCTGAATTTACTGGCCCATAGTGAAATTTACTGGCCCCCTAAATTTTCATATGTTTATCACATACATTATGGAATGCATTGTAAAATTGTACAATTAATTTACTGAAACTATAGTTATTACTCGTATTCATATCCACCCTAAGACATCCTTTCTGCCGATTCCAGAAAAACATTGCCGTACACGGTATTTTCTCTCTCTTCACCTGCAAACAACAAGACTACAACTTCACGTATTTTTCACAAACATGAAAACAGCCTGAGTGCACCTTAGGAAGTAGTCCGAAATATCTGACGTTTTCCTGGCTTTTTATGATTTTGATGTTTACCGTGCCAGAAAAATGTCAGAACTGGCGCCATTACAGAAACTGGAAATTCGCCGCCTCCAATTGGCGGCGGCATTCTCGGGCCGATTTTAAATACTTTGGAGTCGAATTCAATGTTAAACTCATAATCAATCAATAAAACGATGCTTCTTGTACTTACTAATATCGGTTTTATGGGTTCTGTCAACGCAAAAAAGTCTTTTGAAAACATTTTAACAAATTTTCAAGCTTTGTTTTGAGTCATGTGACTCGTTCGCTCAAAGGACAGGGAAAATTCCGTTGACTACAATTGTGTGCTTTTGCTATAGAATTTTGGATTGATATTTTCTTTTAATCAATATTAGTAAGTAGAAGAAGTATCGTTTTATTAATTAATTATGAGTTTAACATTGAATTCGACTCCAAAGTATTTAAAATCGGCCCGAGAATGCCGCCTCCAGTTGGAGGTGGCAAATTTCCTATTTACGTAATGGCGCCGGTTCTGACGTTTTTCTGGCACAGTAAATATCAAAATCATAAAAAAGCCAGGAAAACGTCAGATATTTCGGACTACTTAGGAAGTAGCCTTCTCTACCAACATCAAAGTAGCCTTCCCTACTAACATCAAATGTAAACGATTGATTAATTCTATAAACTGTAGAAATTGCATAAAATCAGAGATTATAACTGTACTTGACGAAGTTCATTTTAATTGGACAATGCAATAAAGCAGCAATTACCGGTGTGCTGTGCGATACAGAACGTGGTCATTTTTGTTGTTTCAACAAGTTGTTCGTTTAATATTCACATGATCAACGTACAAGTTATCTTGACAATGACAAGTATATTTATCGTTCTTCACGAAATAAACAAACCACGATGTCCAAACATTTACTTTATGTGCTATTTTTTTCAATTTATTTTGATTTTGATAGTAAATTTAAGCAAATAAGACGTTTAGAATATCTAAATCCAACATATTTAATGTGACTTACAAAAAGTCTACAAACCCATCGGACTTCCTGATCTTTAATTTTCACTGACCCAACTGTAAAATTCACTGGCCTCGGTCTTTGGACCACTGAGTTTTTGTGAAGACTGCAAAATGGGCCTTAAAAAAATCACAGAAAGTCATCAGTTTAGGTGAGGGGTGGAAATAGAGACTCATCAGTCTAGGTGAGGGGCAGGGATAGAAACTCATCAGTCAAGGTAGGGGCGGAGTTATGGGGAGTTAGAAACTCATCAGTCTAGGTGTGAGAGACGGAGATAAAAACTCATCAGTCTAGATGAGGGGCAGAGATAGAAACTCATCAGTCTAGGTGAGGGGTGGAGTTATGAGGAGGTCGAAACTCATCAGTCTAGGTGATGGGCGGAAATAAAAACTTGTCAGTCTAGGTGAGGGGTGGAGTTATGGGGAGTTAGAAACTCATCAGTCTAGGTAAGGGGCGGAGATAGAAACTCATCAGTCTAGTTGAGAGGTGGGGATAGAAAATCATCAGTCTAGGTAGGGGCGGAGTTATAGGGAGTTAGAAACTCATCAGTCTAGGTGAAGGGCGGAGATAGAAACTCATCAGTCTAGTTGAGGGGTGAAGTTATGAGGAGGTCGAAACTCATCAGTCTAGGTGATGGGCGGAAATAAAAACTTGTCAGTCTAGGTGAGGGGCGGAGATAGAAACTTTGCAGTCTAGGTGAAGGGCGGAGTTATGTGGAGATAGAAACAAATCAGTCTGGGTGAGGGGCGGAGTAGTTCACTAATCTAGGTGAGTGTGGAGTAGTTCACTAATCTAGGTGAGTGGAGTAATTCACTAATCTAGGTGTGGGGCGGAGTAGTTCACTAATCTAGGTGAGTGTGGAGTAGTTCACTAATCTAGGTGAGGGGCGGAGTAGTTCACTAATCTAGGTGTGGGACAGAGTAGTTCACTAATCTAGGTGTGGGGCAAAGTAGTTCACTAATATAGGTGTGGGGCGGAGTAGTTCACTAATGTAGGTGAGGGCAGGGTAGTTCACTAATCTAGGTGAGTGTGGAGTAGTTCACTAATCTAGGTGAGTGGAGTAATTCACTAATCTAGGTGTGGGGCGGAGTAGTTCACTAATCTAGGTGAGTGTGGAGTAGTTCACTAATCTAGGTGAGGGGCGGAGTAGTTCACTAATCTAGGTGTGGGACAGAGTAGTTCACTAATCTAGGTGTGGGGCAAAGTAGTTCACTAATATAGGTGTGGGGCGGAGTAGTTCACTAATGTAGGTGAGGGCAGGGTAGTTCACTAATCTAGGTGAGGGGCGGAGTAGTTCACTAATCTAGGTGAGTGGAGTAATTCACTAATCTAGGTGTGGGGCGGAGTAGTTCACTAATCTAGGTGAGTGTGGAGTAGTTCACTTATCTAGGTGTGGGGCGGAATAGTTCACTAATCTAGGTGAATGGAGTAGTTCACTAATCTAGGTGAGGGGCGGAATAGTTCACTAATCTAGGTGAGTGGAGTAGTTCACTAATGTAGGTGAGGGCCGGAGTAATTCACTAATGTAGGTGAGGGGCGGAATAGTTCACTAATCTAGGTGAGTGGAGTAGTTCACTAATCTAGATGAGGGGTGGAGTAGTTCACTAATCTAGGTGTGGGGCGGAGTAGTTCACTAATCTAGGTGAGTGTGAAGTAGTTCACTAATCGAGGTGTGGGCGGAGTAGTTCACTAATCTAGGTGAGGGGCGGAATAGTTCACTAATGTAGGTGAGGGGCGGAGTAATTCACTAATCTAAGTGAGGGGTGGAATTGTATGGAATGATCAGATCAATCAAAGTTGTGTGTGCAAGAAGGGTTTATACATTGAGATGAAATTTGAAATGTTTCAATAGGTTTACAATGATTTACAGCATGTGGTCTACAATATACATGGGTTTTTTTTTAATTTGTGCATCATAGTGCTTATATTGGGAAATGCGTGTACATTGTAGGAAATGAGGAAACATTGAAGCTGATAGATTCGTCAGTTTTTGCTCTGTGTCTCGAGGATGATAAACCAACTGATCCTAACGCCATCACCAGAAAGTTTCTCCACGGGGAGGCAGGCCGAATGTGAGTAGATATAAATTTGATAGGAGCTCATAGAGGGAAATAATAGCATTCCTTATAGTAGTATATAATCACATGTTGTATACAGTGTTGGTTTCACTGCACCTTAATTTTCCCTATTTTCATTTCAAATCAATTGTTGATTTGCAATTGTAATACGCCAATAAATGTTATTCAGCTTAGATTTATACAAAATATACTTAAATGTCGTGAATGTAAAAACAGATGAGAACAACGAACCATAAAAATAACCTTAAATTCTAAAGCTGTATTGCTGGGGTATAATATTCTAAAACTGTATTGCTGGGGTATAATATTCTAAAGCTCTATTGCTGGGGTATAATATTCTAAAGCTGTATTGCTGGGGTATAATATTCTAAAGCTGTATTGCAGGGGTATAAAATTCTAAAGCTGTATTGCTGGGGTATAATATTCTTAAGCTGTATTGCTGGGGTATAAAATTCTAAAGCTGTATTGCTGGGGTATAATATTCTTGGTTTGACAAAAAATAACGTATTTATGGGGTCTCGAGTCGCAACATAACCTGGTAATGTTAGACATCACTTTTCTTTAAATCAGATTTTAATTCCAGTCCCACCCCCACTACTACAAAAGCAATGAAAATGAAAGCATGAAAATTGTGATTTTTTTTGTAATTTAATAGCAATGGATATGTTTTATATAATGATTGGATAACGAATTCTGGGAAATTTTAGAAATACCCAGTTTTATTTTTGTCCATTTTGCGAATTAGGCCAAGGCCATGCCAATTTGTAATCTAGTTCGTCGGATTCGCCGCTTCTATTTGTAATAAATCCAAATTATAATATTATAAAAAAATAATATCCGCCTGCGTGTCCAAAAATATCCGTAAAATATTTTCGACTTTATACAACAAGCGCACAAACGACCTTGATGTATGTGGCTGACAAATGACAAGCGCGGGCTCTCGTGAAATAATACGGTGTTTTGAGTTATTCATGATGTCTATCTTAATATGTATGATACTTCGTAACACTGAATTGGAAGTTGTTCCTTATACTGCAATCAAACTGGAATCCTATGGAACTTTTGAAGCGCTATACGATGTCACTATTTAGAAAACATCGACAGCGTAAAATTGATTGATTATATATTAATTGTTTAAAGTCTCTCTTGAGAATATTTCACTCACATGAAGACGTTACCATTGCCGGTGAAGGGCTGCAAAAAATAGACCTATGTTCAGCGCTTATGTCCATTGAGCAGGGAGGGATCTTTATCGTGTCACACCTGCTGTGACGCGGGTCTCAGTTTTTGCTGTCTTATCCGAAGGACCGCCCCATTTAGAACTTCTCCTCTTACAACAAGCAAGGGGTACTGAGGACTATTTTAAACCGGGCCCACAGTGAAGACACATTCACAAAAGGTTTGGTGATTATTGATTAAGTGTGTCCTATTAAAATTCAAGAAAATGCTAAAAGCGATGCAAAGGAGATTGGTCATGTCCCTAGCAATATGCATATATATATGAATCGAAGGTTTGTAGACATGAAACTTAAATAAAATTCTTCAAAAAGACCTTATCAGTTAATGTTGTAAAGTACAGGTATAAAGAAAATAAGTCTTTGAAACTTGAAATACTCCTTATTTATTGTACACAACAAAGTTGAAAAATATTAAGTTAATGTGGTAAACAAATGATATTTGATGATTTAGATCTTTATTTTTAAGCGCTCGCTTTTTAAAATCACATTTAATTCAATTAAAAATATATATATTTCTTGTATTCGCTCGCCTCATAATACTTGTCTCCAAAATTAAAAATAATATTTGTAAAATAATTTTGCCCTCTCGCCTCACTTTTTTGTTTGAAAATCTGAAGAACTGTTTTACAAATTGGTGTGGCCCAATTTAAAATTAAACACTACCCTTCAGTATTAATAAATAGTTAGGGTGTTTTTAAAACAGATAAAATAGTTTTTTTTCAATATATGGGTGAATGCGTTTGGATGAGAATAACAGGCTGTTAAAATTGTCTTGCTCTACAGTACATGCTATTTTATTTATTTCATCAGCTGGTTTGATAAAAGTTTATCCCTGATCATGACTGCTGCCGGTAACACTTGTGTGAATTTTGAACATGCCTGGGGAGATGGTGTGGCTGTTCTTCGATACTTTAATGAAGTATTTGAGGACTCGACAAAGAAGTCTGTGGTGCATCCATCAACCTCTGTACAGACTGATGCAGCCAGTGTCCGGAGGCTGGGTATGTAATTATTAACTGAACCGGAGGCTGGGTATGTAACCATTAACAGTTAACCGGGGGCTGGGTATGTAATTATTAACTGAACCGGGGGCTGGGTATGTAATCATTAACTGAACCAGAGGCTGGGTATGTAATTATTAACTGAACCAGAGGCTGGGTATGTAATTATTAACAGTTAACCGGAGGCTGGGTATGTAATTATTAACAGTTAACCGGAGGCTGGGTATGCAATCATTAACAGTTAACCGGAGGCTGGGTATGTAATTATTGACAGTGAATGGGGAGGCTGGGTATGTAATTATTGACAGTGAACCGGGGGCTGGGTATGTAATTATTGACAGTGAACCAAGGGCTGGGTATGTAATTATTGACAGTGAACCGAGGGCTGGGTATGTAATTATTGACAGTGAACTGGAGGCTGGGTATGTAATTACTGACAGTGAACCGGAGGCTGGGTATGTAATTATTAACAGTGAACCAGAGGCTGGGTATGTAATTATTAACAGTGAAACGGGGGCTGGGTATGTAATTATTGACAGTGAATGGGAGGCTGGCTATGTAATTATTGACAGTAAACGGGAGTCATTAACAGTGAACCAGAGGATGAGTATATTAATTTATATGATTAAAAGAGTAAAATTATCTTAGCATGCCAGGTGTGAAGTTTACCTTTTTTATAATTTACAGAGTTTAAACTGGATCAAGAAATGAAGGAAAACCTACAGCAATCTGTGAAGAAATTCAATTCAACAATACAGAGCCTTGATGTACACCATCTAGAATACTACAAGTACACTAAATCTTACGTCAAGAAAAGCGGGATGAGTCCGGACTCGCTAATGCAACTTGCCATACAGGTAAAAGAAGAATACAAGATTTTGAAGCCATATTCCACAATGATGTGGATTAACACCATACAATTTTCATTGAAGGATCAAATGTTATTCTGCAGGTTGCACAAAACTAAACTCAACTTTAATACTTTGTCTCAGACCATAATTTTGCCTTCATCATTAATTCCCATAACCACACAATTTAACCACATAGATGGAGAGAAACTTGTTTTAATCTATTTGTACTAGGATGCAATAAAGTATGTTCCAATCGAATCAGCTGTTCAAATAAAAACCACTGTGTGAACACGATAGCACAAAGGAATTTTTATGCCCCCCGAGATCGAAGATCGGGGGGCATATTGTTTTTGTCCTGTCTGTCATTCTGTCTGTAATTTAACCTTGCTAATAACTTTTGAACAGTAAGTGATAGAGCTTTGATATTTCACATGAGTATTCCTTGTGACAAGACCTTTCCGTGGGTACCAACATTTTTGACCCTGTGACCTTGACCTTTGAATTTGACCTACTTTTTGAAAACTTTAACCTTGCTAATAACTTTTGAACATTAAGAGATAGAGCTTTGATATTTCACATGAGTATTCCTTGTGACAAGACCTTTCCGTGGGTACCAACATTTTTGACCCTGTGATCTTGACCTTTGAATTTGACCTACTTTTTGAAAACTTTAACCTTGCTAATAACTTTTGAACATTAAGAGATAGAGCTTTGATATTTCACATGAGTATTCCTTGTTACAAGACCTTTCCGTTAGTATTGAACCTTTTGACCTTTACATTTGACCTGCTTTTAATTTTTTTTTACATTGGTCATAACTTCTAAATGGTAAATATTAGAGCTTTCATATTGTACATGAGCATTTCTTTTAGATATTTGCCCTTGTGACCTTGGCCATCTTCGGAATTTGCCATTATCGGGGGCATTTGTGTTTCACAAACACATCTTGTTTTTATTTTAAGAAAATGTAAAAATTAAATTTGCAATGTGTCCAAATGTGTTGATATGAAATGAAGTAGATGATTGAATGAGTAAAGTAAGAATGAATAGATGAGTCTTTTGTGATTAACAGCTAGCCTACTACAGACAGTGCAAGCAGACTGTAGCTACCTACGAGTCCTGTAGCACTGCAGCCTTCAAACACGGCCGAACAGAGACCATCCGTCCTGCCACTACTGAGACGAAGCGAGCATGCACTTTGTTTGTGGATGATCATCCAGCTGTCTCCGCAGAAGAACTAAAAAAAGCCATGATGGCATGCTCCAAAAAGCATGGATCTCTAACGAGGAATGCTGCTATGGGTAATTGTCGGACTCAAAGTGAATTTTGAGGAATATGTTTATTGCTGTAAAGTATTAAATTACTATTTGACAGAATGGATGGTAGCTTATGAAATGATTCAGAATTTTTGATGCATTATAGTGTTGTATACGTATACATATAGATAATGTGAAATAAGAATGAAAAATTCTCACTGGTAATCCAAGGGCATTTACAAATGTATACAGTTTGTTCACAAGATAATATTCTATTTGTGTTTAAATATATATATATATAAAATTTTATTTACATTTTTGTTTGGAATTTTTTTTCTCCTAACATCTGATATAGATGCTTACTTTCCATCGTATTGTTTGTAACAGATTCATGTTTGAATTATGGAAGTTTTTTGTACGACTTCCAGGGAAGGGTTTTGACCGACACTTGTTCGGGTTGAAGATCCTCGCTGAGGAAGAAGATGGAAGACTTCCAGAGATGTTCACAGACCCCAACTACCAGAAGATTAACCACATTATCTTGTCCACTTCCACAGTGTCCAGTCCCGCTATTCTGATTGGGGGGTTTGCACCAGTTACACCCAATGGATATGGAGTTGGTGCGTATAAGTGATAAGTTATTGACTGAGTAAAGGGAAATATTCCCGTCTGAGCTTACAAGCTCCACTTTTGTGCAATGACTGAGGGCGGGCATATTGCTGATATATGTATATTAATTCTTTATTGCAAATTTTTAAAATGTGCTTTTGATTCTAGAAGACCATTTTTATCATTTCCTGATATTCAGTCAATAAGCATTTCATTACATATTTTTCAAATCCTGATTCTAGACGACCATAATTGTTTACATATTTGGAAGCAGACGAAGTATTTTTGTTTCAGTGTATATGTTGACAGATGTGATGTCACAATCATAGAGTTATGTAAACAGATGTGATGTCACAATCATAGAGTTATGTTAACAGATGTGATGTCACAATCAGAGAGATATGAAAGCAGATTTAATGTAACAATTGAGTAAAAGTAGCCTGCAGGCATTCACAATAAAGACTTATTTTACTTATGGCCTAGTAAAAAAAACCAACTACTCTCTATAGAATTTACATAACCCGCTTACGCTGGTTATGGATTTTTTTCTGCAAAGCTAGCTACCTTCATCAACTGATAAAACAAAGAAGAAAGCATTCTATTGTTTAAATAAATTGGTTCTTAAATTAAAGATAAATTGTTCAGAAGTTGGAGCATCTGGAATTTTGGCATCCAAATAAAGGTTTGGCTGTATCTATCTTCTGGAATGTCCCCCTATAAATAAAGAACCTTCGCTGTATTTAATATGTATTAATGTGACATAGTTATTTTTGTTAATGCATGACAAACTCGGGTACGAGTTGTTTTTTTACAGGTTATTCTATAGAAGACAGTAGAATTGGTTTTAATGTGACCAGTTATCCCCCTTCCACTAACGCTCCAGACTTGTTTTTTTTTACAGGTTATTCTATAGAAGACAGTAGAATTGGTTTTAATGTGACCAGTTATCCCCCTTCCACTAATGCTCCAGATTTCATCGAATGCGTCACCAAAGCTTTGGATGATATGTACGAGGTTTTGGAGGGACGACACCCAGCCAAGTCCAAATGATGCCATAGATACCCAGCGTGCTGATACTGGAAACAAAGACATACCAGAAGTTCGATTTTGTTGTTTGTGATAGAATTTTTGTTTTGAAAGGATCATCCTGATCTGTCAAAATAGCATAATTTCTAATAGGCCAAGGCGTGAATCTTTTGGATTTAAATTGAATAACGCATGGAAAAGTTGAGTTGTGAAATTCATCGTATATGAAACGAAATGTTCTGATTTTTTTATTGTATGGTATGTTGCAATGTACATGTTAGTTTATATGAATACTGATTGTATGGATTGTGCTCAATCCTCCCATTTAATGACATCTTTATTTCTATTTCACATCATATGTGTTCCACTGTCCATTCTGATTGTGTGATACTAATTATTAGGAATCTGTTTCGTATTAAAGTGTCCGTTTATTAGTAAATTATTGTGAACATTTTCATACCAGATGTTTTTCATCTGATGAGAATTTTATAGCATATATTGTTGTTTTTCTTCTCTTACTAGTATTTATCACCCTGTACAAATTTCCCCAGAGGACGTACAAGTCTAGGGGGCTGTACCATTGATACAATAAATCTAAACTATACTGTCTGTGATATCAATGTGGGAGTAAATGAAATAAATATTTTCTATTTACTATGTACAGTTTTTCTTAAGGTGTCACTGACAATCAGCGTAACTATGTCATGGGTCTTGTTTTGTTAGGTCATGAAGAGTGGGTCAAAACCTCTAAACGATAGTATACACATATGTACTGGCTATGAGGACAATACCAAGTTTATTGTCCCCCAAGACAGCAACTATTTCCCGAGGCGCAGCTTAGGGAAATATAGTTGCTGTCGAAGGGGGACAATAAACTTGCTATTGTCCGAATAGTCAGTAAATAGGTGTTTTATTATACCGAAGTAGACTTTACTTGTGTCAGACATACCAGAGTGAAGTAAACTAACATTCGGCATTAGCCTAGATGGAATCGATTGAGTGATCAGACTTTGACGTCACAGAAAAGAAAACGCGGGGAAATATAGCATCTGGTAAATAGTTTCCAGACTAAGGTGAGATAGTTCAGAAAGTGTTTCACAGCTAGTGTTATCCAAAAAAATAACATATTTATTCACCTAACATTTATGTAGCAAAAACATTCTGAGGTATAATTATTGTAAACTTTTCAGTCTCCAGTGAAATCTGTAAAGTATTCAGTCTCCAGTAAAATCTGTAAACTATTCAGTCTCCAGTAAAATCTGTAAACTATTCTGTGTCCAGTGAAATCTGTAAACTATTCTGTCTCCAGTGAAATCTGTAAAGTTTTCTGTTTCCAGTGAAATCTGTAAACTATTCTGTCTCCAGTAAGTAAGTAAGTAATTTATTTCCAATTTTGGGCCCAGAGGGCATACAAAGTTCATATACATAAATCATAAAAGAGTGATTATCCAAAAGATAGATGAAAAATAAAATTTACAAGTTCATGATAAATCAACTTTTCTTAGTAATGAACAGCTATATATATAATTGGCAAATTTTTCAATAATACTGTCACATTCGTTGCTCATAAGCCAGATAAATTTTTGTCTATTACACAGGTTTATAAAATTCTTGAACAAAATGTTCATGGACTCTATGAATGGTTTTCTTAAGTGTTGGTATGCTATGCAGTCAAATACAAAATGGAATTCATCTTCTACACAGTCAGACTTGCAGACAGTACATATTCTCTCATTTACATGTGTTTGTGTGTAACGTCCAGTTTCAATAGCCAAAGAGTGAGAACTGATTCTGAAATCTGTAATCTGAAAATAAAATCTGTAAACTATTCATGATCAATCTCCAGTGAAATCTGTAAAATATTCAGTCTCCATCGTAAACTTTTCTCATTTTCATCTTCTCCAGAACCACCGGGCCAATTTCAATCAAACTTGGTACAAATCATCCTTTGGTGAAGGGGATTAAAATTTTTTCAAATGAAAGGTCATGTCCTTCAAAAGGGAGATAATCATGGAAATGCAATTTCATAAGGCTCTTGCGTATCAATTCAGTTGCATGTGGTGTTTAAATCTCTCAATTAAGTTGATCCACAAGAGCTTGTGTTGTGTGTGGTCAGTTGTTAAATCGAGGCAGGCTACAGACAAACAAGTTAATGGTACAGGGGTTTCAACAATCTCGTTTAAAGTCGGCATTTTGCAAATTCTGTCAGTGGTCATCATAACGATCTAGTTCGTCAATACAACCTGTCATTGGGTCAAATGCTGTCTGACGTGTTTCATACCGATTGTTAGGCCGTTCTTGGCACACTGATTGAGACTACGGATTTCTCCGTTTACCTGACCCGAGATATAGGGCTCACAGCGGATGTAGGATAAACCTGTGTATCTACAAAATGTGAGCTGTAAATGTATGTCTAAAGTTCCACGTACACTAATACATATGTACATTGTAGGTTTGGAGGGAGGGGGCAACACTGCAAAACGTTTTTGAAATTACATTATATGTTACATACTGAGTAACCATATTAGTATATACAATTGCCATTTAGATGTGTTTTAAAACACATTTACAGAATTATTGTTTAAAATATAACAGTGGGATACTCGGTTTACCTGACCAAGACACAGGGCTGCCGGCGGATGTGACAGGTCGACAGGAGGTGTTTACTCCTAGGCACCTGACCCCACCTCTGGTGTGTCCAGGGGTCCGTGTTTGCCCAACTATCTATTTTGTATTGCTTATAGGAGTTATGAGATTCATCACTGTTTTTTATCTTCACCTTTCATGTAGATCTTCACTGTGGTATCTTTTCATTTCATTCAAGCATGTGTATGACAAAGATATGCAAGAAACTGTTACTTCTGCTAATGATTAAACTCGAAACTACTAGCATTCCAGTCCAGTGTTCTACCAATCGATCTGACGGGTAAACCCATTAGTCAGTGCCAGTACTAAGGCCATGTATCTATCACTACTACATATACTATATGAATTGTTTTATGAAGTGCAATAATGGTCTATAACTGCGTTGAGTCCATTGCCTTAATTCAGCAACATTACGGAGTGTTTCCAGTGAGGGAGCTAAAATCCCCGTTCCTCTTTACTCCGGGATTTAGGAGATGAAGGACAATTAAAATTCAATTAGAACCAGGCCAATGAAATCTATATTCCAACGACAAAATTCACTAGTTAACATAAAAGTAATTCGAAGCAGGGCATGACGCTATATTTCAGTAAAATGAGCGCGCTTAACGTATTGATGATTCTTTGCAGAACTTAACCAACCCGTTAACACTAAGTTTTATTCAAGCTGTCGCGCTAATTTTATACAGAACTCATGAATACGTAAAATTGATGTAAACAAAATATTTAAAAACTCGTCCGTGTTTGCTCAACTCTCTATTTTGTATTCCTTATAGGAGTTGTGAGATTTTCTTCACCTTTCGAATTAATTAAATTGAAGCCAATAATATATTTAAATTGTATAGTCAGTGGCGTAGCTTCCATTGAGGCAACCGAGGCAGCTGCCTCGGTAAAAAAAAAAAAAAAAAAAAAAAACCTTTTACATTGTTACACTGTAAAATGTCGATAGCTTCTGGGGGCGCAGCCCCCCCCCCCCCCCCCCCCCCCCCCAGACCCCCTGCCTCGGTAATATTCGAACCCAAGCTACGCCTATGATAGTACATCAACGCAGGATACTCCCATGGACATTTTCCGTCTATCAGTTTTACGTACTGTGCTATCTAAACGAACAAAATTGATAACTTTGCCCCAAGAATCCGACATCTAGGTGAATATTTATGCACCATTTTGTAACGGTGTTATTGACTTTAATATCCTGAAGTACAATACACGGAGTGACGGAGCAGAGACAAGGGTTTCATCACTCGGTCTTTTTCGTTAAAACGGAAAAGGCCGAATAATGATCCGATTGCCGGCGAGGCTGCAGAAAAACGTCCTACAAAATGTTCAAGTTGTGCAGATTGAAATATTACCTTCGGAATAAAGAGCGCTTGATCATTTTACAGGTAATCATGTTACAAGTTTTGATTAGTGATTTATATTCTCAGTCTCTATATTTGTCAATGCTCAGTCTCGTTTTTCTTATTTCAGCCCTTAACGTCCTCCTTAGATGAAGCATTTCAACGCTACAGGTATACAGATATTTAATGCATTTTTTTTTCACTGAGATCAAATGCGGTAATCTTTGCACATCTAAAATACATCTATACGATGATATGAACAGGTGTAGATAATGAACAGTGACAGTCATCACAAACACGTGTCACATATATCTATTCAATATAGGAGCTAATCGACCTCCTGCACCCGCTTCAGACACTTGTTTCTTCTAGCCATACATTTATCTCTTTTTTCCATTTTGAAAGGAATTCAATGATAATAATAACAATGCTTTATTTAGAGAAGGTGACCCGAGTAATTAAACATAACGCTATCCTTCTCCAGCGCCTTCTAAATTAACTGTAATTCAAAATATTACAAACCACATAACACAAAATATTACAAACCACATAACACAAAATATTACAAACCACATAACACAAAATATTCCAAACCACATAACACAAACTGTGCTGGCTTTTCTATACATGTATCCCAAATGCGACTACTATGTAGGGCACGACTAAAGTAAAACTGGTGCGAAGAGGAAATATTAAAGGATCATCACGTTTGCTTTTAACGATTTACCCCACATTACGTTTAAAGATAGGCTAGGTTAATGGCGATCTCGCATTTCCATTGCTCCAAAGATGTGCACCTGTGTACCGAGAATTATTGTTGTACATGTATATAATTGTGCGGTATTTTAGAATACGAAAATCATGCTTCAAAAATAGTTCTGACCTTAGAGTGTAAATATTTGAACAGCTTGTGGATATATTCAGGGCTCGTGTCATCAAAACTCTTATACAGTAAAATGCACGTATGTAATTACATTAATGCGTTTACCTGATCAAGATATGGGGCTCACGGGGAGTGCAAACGGTCAACAGAGGTGTATTACTATCTTGGGCACCTGATCTCACCTCTGGTGTGTCTAGCGGTCCGTCTTTACAGGCACCTGATCTCACCTCTGATGTGTCTAGACCTTCGTCTTTACAGGCACCTGATCTCCCCTCTGGTGTGTCTAGACGTCCATCTTTACAGGCACCTGATCTCACCTCTGGTGTGTTTAAAAGTCCGTCTTTACAGGCACCTGATCTCACCTCTGATGTGTCTAGAAATCCGTCTTTACAGGCACCTGATCTCACCTCTGATGTGTCTAGACCTTCGTCTTTACAGGCACCTGATCTCACCTCTGATGTGTCTAGACCTTCGTCTTTACAGGCACCTGATCTCACCTCTGGTTAGCTGCAATAATGTTGCCCTCTCTGATTTTTTTTTTTTTTTTTTTTTTTAGGGAGAGGGCTACAACTCCTTAGGATCTCCGTAATGGTGCAAATGCGGGAGTGATTCACTCCCGCAACATTTGCGCTCATTCTAAACATTTCCTGACTTTCTTTACGTAAATAAAATGATATTCTATGTTTCTTAGTCAATATATAAATTTACAACCTGCAACTTTAGATTTGTGAGGCTCTATTCTACCGTTTTCAACAATTTCGATAAATCCCAGTTTCTCGATTCATATTTATGCGCCATGTTTGATGTACTGAAGTTTCAACTTCCGGTTGTCAAGTCATTTGCATATGCCATATAAGGTGGTATTTACATCAATGGACAAGTATGGAGGCGAAAGCTATTTCGTCGGTATTGAGAAGGTTTGAATTTAATATCAAGTTAAAAACCGAACAGCAGAGTGTAAATTCTTTCTGCAACAATATGATTTTCTTTCCTTTGTCGAAGTGGCTCGAGTAACTACATTTTCGCGCTGATTGTCAATGTTTAGGCTTTTCATTAGATCCACCTACGAGATCTCGCGATAACAAGCATGGCGGAGCAGACGAAGAATTTTGCATGCTGTACATTATATTTAATGAAAAACACCTTTATTAGACATGCCCGAGCACAAAGTTGGTACTCCTTTTGGTGTAAACAACATTTGGGACCAATACACAGAGTTTATTATCGGTTATTCATAAAATTATTTTGCACCATTACGGAGATCCTATGGAATTGTAGCCCTATCCCGAAAACGTCAGAATAAAAAAAAATTGGATTGGGCTACATTATTGCAGCTAACCTCTGGTGTGTCTAGAAGTCTGTCTTTACAGGCACCTGATCTCACCTCTGGTGTGTCTAGAAGTCCGTCTTTACAGGCACCTGATCTCACCTCTGGTGTGTCTAGAAGTTCGTCTTTATAGGCACCTGATCTCACCTCTGATGTGTCTAGAAATCCGTCTTTACAGGCACCTGGTCTCACCTCTGATGTGTCTAGACCTCCGTCTTTACAGGCACCTGATCTCACCTCTGGTGTGTCTAGAAATCTTTACAGGCACCTGATCTCACCTCTGGTGTGTCTAGAAATTCGTCTTTACAGGCACCTGATCTCACCTCTGGTATGTCTAGAAGTCCGTCTTTACAGGCACCTGATCTCACCTCTGGTGTGTCTAGAAGTCCGTCTTTATCCTTCTCGTAATTTTGTATATAGGATCAATCACTGTTCCTTGTCATCATTTGTTCATAACACCAAATTTCTTTCGAATTTCAACTTTCATTAATTACTGATCTGTAGTGCAATATAGTTTTAGATTGTTAATGAAATACATCATTTTATTTCTCCTAATTAATAAATTTTGAACATCAAGTCGTTGTTAATAGTCAAGAGTCCCATGGGGATCCGGGTTAGAATAGGTCCTTAGTACCCCTTGCCTGTCGTAAAAAGCGCCTGAATGGGGCGATCCTTTGCAGCCTTTCACCGGCAATGGTGACGAAGCCATATGAGTGAAAGATTCTCGAAAGGGACTTAAACAAAATACAACCAACTGATAGACAGGGGATGCTTAATCCGCCTTGGTACCTGATCCCACCTCTGGTAAATCCAGGGCTCCGTGTTTGCCCAACAATCTATTTTGTATTCCTTATAGGAGTTATGAGATTGATCACTGTTCGTTACCATCGCCTTTATAGGAGTTATGAGATTGATCACTGTTTGTTATCTTCACCTTTATAGGAGTTATGAGATTGATCACTGTTTGTTATCTTCACCTTTATAGGAGTTATGAAATTGATCACTGTTCGTTATCTTCACCTTTATAAAAGTTATGAGATTGATCACTGTTCGCTATCTTCACCTTTATAGGAGTTATGAGATTGATCAATGTTCGTTATCTTCACCTTTATAAGAGTTATGAGATTGATTACTGTTCGCTATCTTCACCTTTATAAGAGTTATGAGATTGATCACTGTTCGCTATCTTCACCTTTATAAAAATTATGAGATTGATCACTGTTCGCTATCTTCATCTTTATAAGAGTTATGAGATTGATCACTGTTCGCTATCTTCACCTTTATAAGAGTTATGAGATTGATCATTGTTCGCTATCTTCACCTTTATAAGAGTTATGAGATTGATCACTGTTCGTTATCTTCACCTTTATAAGAGTTATGAGATTGATCACTGTTTGTTATCTTCACCTTTATAAGAGTTATGAGATTGATCACTGTTTCTTATCTTCACCTTTATAAGAGTTATGAGATTGATCACTGTTCGTTATCTTCACCTTTATAAGAGTTATGAGATTGATCACTGTTTGTTATCTTCACCTTTATAAGAGTTATGAGATTGATCACTGTTTCTTATCTTCACCTTTATAAGAGTTATGAGATTGATCACTGTTCGTTATCTTCACCTTTATAAGAGTTATGAGATTGATCACTGTTTGTTATCTTCACCTTTATAAGAGTTATGAGATTGATCACTGTTCGTTATCTTCACCTTTATAAGAGTTATGAGATTGATCACTGTTCGCTATCTTCACCTTTATAAGAGTTATGAGATTGATCACTGTTTGCTATCTTCACCTTTATAAAAGTTATGAGATTGATCACTGTTCGCTATCTTCACCTTTATAGGAGTTATGAGATTGATCACTGTTCGCTATCTTCACCTTTATAAGAGTTATGAGATTGATCACTGTTTGCTATCTTCACCTTTATAAAAGTTATGAGATTGATCACTGTTCGCTATCTTCACCTTTATAGGAGTTATGAGATTGGTCACTGTTCGCTATCTTCACCTTTATAAGAGTTATGAGATTGATCACTGTTCGCTATCTTCACCTTTATAAGAGTTATGAGATTGATCACTGTTTGTTATCTTCACCTTTATAAGAGTTATGAGATTGATCACTGTTCGCTATCTTCACCTTTATAAGAGTTATGAGATTGATCATTGTTTGTTATCTTCACCTTTATAAGAGTTATGAGATTGATCATTGTTCGCTATCTTCACCTTTATAAGAGTTATGAGATTGATCACTGTTCGCTATATTCACCTTTATAAAAGTTATGAGATTGATCACTGTTCGCTATCTTCACCTTTATAGGAGTTATGAGATTGATCAATGTTCGTTATCTTCACCTTTATAAGAGTTATGAGATTGATTACTGTTCGCTATCTTCACCTTTATAAGAGTTATGAGATTGATCACTGTTCGCTATCTTCACCTTTATAAAAATTATGAGATTGATCACTGTTCGCTATCTTCACCTTTATAGGAGTTATGAGATTGATCACTGTTCGCTATCTTCACCTTTATAAGAGTTATGAGATTGATCACTGTTTGCTATCTTCACCTTTATAAAAGTTATGAGATTGATCACTGTTCGCTATCTTCACCTTTATAGGAGTTATGAGATTGATCACTGTTCGCTATCTTCACCTTTATAAGAGTTATGAGATTGATCACTGTTCGCTATCTTCACCTTTATAGGAGTTATGAGATTGATCACTGTTTGTTATCTTCACCTTTATAGGAGTTATGAGATTGATCACTGTTCGCTATCTTCACCTTTATAAGAGTTATGAGATTGATCATTGTTTGTTATCTTCACCTTTATAAGAGTTATGAGATTGATCATTGTTCGCTATCTTCACCTTTATAAGAGTTATGAGATTGATCACTGTTCGCTATATTCACCTTTATAAGAGTTATGAGATTGATCACTGTTCGCTATCTTCACCTTTATAGGAGTTATGAGATTGATCAATGTTCGTTATCTTCACCTTTATAAGAGTTATGAGATTGATTACTGTTCGCTATCTTCACCTTTATAAGAGTTATGAGATTGATCACTGTTCGCTATCTTCACCTTTATAAAAATTATGAGATTGATCACTGTTCGCTATCTTCACCTTTATAGGAGTTATGAGATTGATCACTGTTCGCTATCTTCACCTTTATAAGAGTTATGAGATTGATCACTGTTCGCTATCTTCACCTTTATAAGAGTTATGAGATTGATCATTGTTTGTTATCTTCACCTTTATAAGAGTTATGAGATTGATCACTGTTCGCTATCTTCACCTTTATAAGAGTTATGAGATTGATCACTGTTCGCTATCTTCACCTTTATAAGAGTTATGAGATTGATCACTGTTCGCTATCTTCACCTTTATAGGAGTTATGAGATTGATCACTGTTCGCTATCTTCACCTTTCACCATGCCGACAATTTAGAGACTAATAACCCAGTTTCTCACAAAAATAAAAAACACGATTAGTGTGTCCTTCGAGTTGTGTTAGAATATAAAGAAGTTTAAGAAGTGATGTGGTCCCTTGTTCAAATAAATAGATCCTATTTTTTAAGTGAAAGATTTAGTCACAAGTCTTGAAGATTTTAAATGGTTCGTATACTTATGGTATTGTTTTGTGTAAGTCAGTAACCACTGCGTCTTTCTGAAGTATCGGTATGCTGAAGTATAGCGTTTCATTTGCATCCTTTATTTCAAACATTGCAAATTTATTTTACAGCTTTCACTTGAATTTTATGTTACATAAATCAGTAGCATACTACTCTATACGTAGCATACTAATGTATAAGTACATGTAATATTAATTCATAAATTTTGACAGTTCTTCTGCAGCTGACAAAGATTTTCTACATAGAAGCATTCTCCCCACGGATCATTTTCAGGCCAGTCTCCCCAGACTTCCGATTCCGGAATTGGAGGATACATTAAAGAAATACCTGGAATGTCAGCGGCAGATACTGACGGATGATGAATATGATCAAACAGTCGACATTGTCAACAAATTCAAGGTCACGGAGGGTCTTGGTAAAGTCATTTACTTGCATGAGAAACAGTGACATTCACATCTGCTATGAATTTAATCATATTTTGTTCGTGAGAGATGTGGGGTTTTTTGTTCGTGAGAGCTGTGGGGTCTTTTTGTTCGTGAGAGCTGTGGGGTTCTTTTTGTTCTTGAGAGCTGTGGGGTTTGTTTTTGTTTTTTGTTGTTCGTGAGAGCTGTGGTTTGTTTTGTTTTTTGTTCGTGAGAGCTGTGGGTTTTTTTTCTGTTCGTGAGAGCTGTGTTTTTGTGTAAGATGGTGAGGATGCCTTGGTATGGAAATAAAATTCTTATCACTCACACATATAGATATATAAATAGATGTGTGTGTGTGTGTGTGTGTGTGTGTGTGTGTACAAAATATAAAATCTAAAAAAAGTATAGACGTTTTACAATTTACTGAATGGGGTTTATGTGTATGCAAAATTTGAATAATGTGGGAAATTTTCATATAGGAATATCCACTCTGGTAAATTCCAGGAACACCATTATGACGTTTTTGTTTTAATATATTTGTCAGCTACATTGCGTCATAATAAGCACATGGTTTAATTAAGAACATTATTATTTTGTCGTTTACGTCGTGATACAGTAATCTCAGGTTGATCATAACATCATGTTTCCTATTGATATCAGAGGAATTCAATAATTCACTGGTCTGTATTTCTTTGTAGATCTTCAGAAGAGATTGATAGCTAAAGATAAGCGAAACAAACACACAAGTTACATCGCCAGTAAGTTATTGGAGGAAATAAGTGACTATTAAGACAGAAAACTAACAGTGGTGTTAAATAAATATTTGCACCTTACTTTTGCAACAAATACATTCTTAATACAATGATGGTGACACCATTAGCATATATCGTGGCCAATAATGGTAATTTGTAATCCTGTTTGTGTATTATTATATCAAGATTTTAACTGTGGTGGACATTGAGTGATTATAGACTCCACTTATTCCACATTACATGTAACCTCTCTAAAATCAGAATTACTAGATGATAGACCAGTTCTTTACGATATGTTAATTGATCATATGAAGGGTGAAATCCATGATTTCATGCCCATGCTAATTTCAGGATTAATCACATACTACCGTATATCTATAGTCTTAATGCTGGTTATCTTACTGTACCTCAGAACCCTGGTTTGACATGTACCTGAAGTCCAGACTGCCAATTGTCCTGAACAACAATCCGTTTATGTACTTCCGAGATGATCCGCGTCCAGAGTACCAGAACCAGGTGTGTAGGGAACAAACTTACTTAATTGTTGCGATGGCACCTTGGAGTCTATATCAGATGTCAAAATAAAAATAATACTCTGTTAATTCGCGGAAATACTTTCCGATAACAGCAAAGGTTTATATGTTATTTATTTATCACTCGTTTCTCTAGATCTGCATGTTTCAGCGGGCTTTATTTTACAATCAGGGTCCGTGTTTGTCCAACTCTCAATGATTGCTCCTCCTAGGTAAATGATCCCACCTCTGGTATATCCAGGGGTCTGTGTTTGCCCAACTCTCTATTTTGTATTGCTTATAATCATGAGTTCTGAGATTGATCGCTGTTCGTTATATTCACCTTTTCACTCTTGTGAACTGATGCTGATCAGGTATACGTAGCAAAATAATTCCTTATACAGTGCAATAGGAAATTTCAACCACCAACCAAGAAATAGATTAGTTCTTGGACGTGTTCAATGAAATGATGCATTACTAAACACATTCATTAAACGGTCTATGAGCATATTAAAGAATAAAATGTCTGTTCTCCAAAATCTCTCGTTCTTTTAACAATGTTATGAATGGAACTGAAACAACCTACATAAATCTAATCCTTGAACTCTGACCTTTTCAGCTCCTTCGTTCCACAAACATGATTGTGTCGTCACTAAAGTTCATGAAGACCCTGAGAGCCAATATCCTGGAGCCTGACATTTATCACCTGAACCCAGCTAAATCAGACAACATGAGATTCAGGAAAATCATGAGGTATAACCGGTATCCCAATGCATGATGGGAAAGCAGAGACGAATGGATTCAAGTGAAAAGATCAAACACCTGCTGCCATTTGATACCGAATAGCACACCTTCAAAGTGTTTCCCAAATTGTCTGTTTTATGAGATTAATCCATATATAGTGATTGTATATGGTTTTTATGTCTGTGAACTTACTAGGTATGCAAGAGCTTGTTAATTTTGCGGATGATCTGATTTTAAATCGAGACTACTAACAAATAATTTGATGTCAGAGAGGTATCATCAATCTCGTTTAAAGTCAGCATTTTGCGAATTCTATGGTCGTTATAATACTCTAATTTGCCAGTACAACCTATCATTGGGTGTAATGCTGTATGACATGTTTCATACCAATTGAGGCCGTTCTGTATACACTGATTTTTAACTACAGATTGCTCCGTTTACTCGATCGAGATATAGAGCTCATGGCGGGTGTGACCAGTCGACAGGGGATACTTACTCCTCATAGACACCTTATCCTACCTCTGGTATGTCCAGGGGCCCATGTCTGCTCTACACTTAGTTTTGTATTCTTCAATGGAGTTATGAGATTGATCACTGTTCGTTATTTTCACGTTTTTTCACACTTTTACTCAGCGGTAGAATTTCCAAGATCTTTGTTCATATTCTCTTCTTGGAATCTGCTCAAAATTGCTGACAGGACTTGCATGAAATCAGAGAAATTAAACTGTTAGGAGAAAATCGTTAGAATAAACTTACTTGATATTGTAAATATGCTATGAAATTCTTTGACAACCAAGTAAGTCAGAGGTCAAGTGTATAGACTTCAATGACTTTCTGTCAAGTGATGTTTGGTGGGACTCTATTGCATGTAAATTCTTTTATAAAAAGAAATACGGTAATGGGGTTTTTTTTTCAAAATTAAAATGAAACATTTTGTAATGTTAAATTCCTGTGTGTTCATGATTTCCATTTGGCATGGCCATATTTACACTTTGAATATTTATATAATAATGGTTGACTTCTTTTGGAGAACAGGATGATTCCTACTCCATTTGTCTTTTACGGAGCCTACATGTTCAAAACCTTGCCATTAGACATGAGCCAGCATAAAAACATGTTCAACTCAACCAGAATTCCAAGGTAAACTATGTCAAACGTGCTGGAGGAAATGATTAGTTTTAACTGATCAACATATAGGGCTTATGACAGGTGTGACCGGTCGACAGGAGATGCTTATTCCTCCTAGGCACCTGATCCCACCTCTGGTGTGTGAAGGGGTCCATGTTTTCCCAATTCTGTATTTTTTATTGTTTATAGGAGTTATGAGATTGAATTGATCAACATATAGGGCTCACGACGGGTGTGACCGGTCAATGGGAGATGCTTATTCTTCCTAGGCACCTGATCCCACCTCTGGTGTGTCCAGGGGTCCCATGTTTGCCCAACTCTCTATTTTGTATTGCTTATAGGAGTTATGAGATTGAATTGATCAAGAGATAGGGCTAACGGTGGGTGTGACCGGTCAACAGGGGGTGCTTATCCTTCCTAGGCACCTGATCCCACCTCTGGTGTGTCCAGGGGTCCGTGTTTGCCCAACTCTCTATTTTTAAAAAAAATATTTAGGATTATAAGAATGATCATTGTTCTTTATCTTCACCCTTCATATGAGAGATTCATTCTTGTAACCAAACAGCAGAATATTGTATAATTTCATGACCTACATATTGCTATATTGATGATCAGGAGAACAAGAAAGTGCCGTGTTGATTCTCTGATACTATGTTGTGGTGTTTATGATAAAAAATAAATGGATGCAAGTTACACAGGTCAAACAAATAGTCATTGAATATTGTGCTTTCAATTCAATCTGCAATAGAAGTTGATAAATAGTGTACAAATCTTTACATGGTATGATATGCACTTGTAGTCTGTATTGAAATTAGTTAGCAAGCCTGGAAGAGATGAGTTAGTGGTGAACAAAGTAATCTTAAAACTCTGCATGGTATTTTAATTTAGGCGCATTTTGAATGAATTATTTTGATTGACAGGCCTGGAAAGGATGAATTAGTGGTGAACAAAGAAGGTAGACATTTATTGGTGATGAGGAATGGAAACTTTTATGTTTTTGATGTCCTGGATGCCAGCGGTGAGTGTTTCTTAGTCCCCTACTGGTTTGTAAAACCGGAGGGATTCTTCTCTATCAGCCCGTCCCTCTGTCAGGCAGTCTGTTCGTCCCATTGGTTTTCAAGATTTTATCACGGTATTCTTGCGAGGATTCATTTGAAAATTTCACAATAGTGTCAGAGTAGCGATCGACAGGTATCAGAGCAATTGATTTTTATATTGTTACGTTTTATGTTGATCGGTGTCGGGATCGTGTTCCGATGGCTGTGAAAGCAGGACGTCTGAATAGAGGTAGTCAACGAAACTCAATCGCTGATTGTGTAAATAACCGCCTCATCAATTCAAGATATCAAGCTCATTAATCGCAAAAGCAACATATCAATGAAGATAATATATATGTTAATTTATTACGCAAGGATTTTTCTGTGGTCGGTGAGCGAAGTCTGATCCGTAGTGTTCAATGTATTGCAGTCCTGTAGTCCGACTGAAATTGCGGGTATTCGAAGTTGGCCTTTAAACGGTTGATAGTAAATAAGTAGCCACAGTTCAGAAGTCTTTAAAATGTAGATATGAATGTCATATCGGTGTGCTGTTTTATGTTATAAACACCATTAATTCCCCCCGCCTAGATAATAGACGTAACTGAGAGGGACCACCGACTTTCTGTATCGAGAAAACATGTTCATAGTTTAGCAGCGTCTTCACGGGATGTATAGAAAGCGAGCGAGAAAACTTCCGATAATACACATGTGTACAGCAGTGTAGATTTAATCAACTTTCAACAAAATTGAAGACAGCGTGTGTAACGTTTTGATTTACTAAGAAATTGCCAAACTGAAGAAAAACACCAATAATTGAAAGTAAAAGATAGATGAAAAGCTGAATATAACGAAAAGTGATCAATCTTAAACAACTCCTATAAAAATGAAAAATTAAAAGTTGAATAACACGGACTCCTCGATATACGGAAGATGGAATCGTGTGCATCCTCTGTTGACTGGTCACATCCGCTGTGGGTCCCACATTTTGATCACGTAAACGAAGTAATTCGTAGTCAAAATCAGTATATATAGAACGGCCTAGCAATAGGTATATGAGACAGCATTTAATAGGTTGTATTGGCAAGCTACATCGCTATAACGACCATCGAATTTTCAAAATGATAACTTTAAATGAGACTCTTGAGACGCCTGTATCATTAACCTGTTTGTCAGTAGAATGCCTCAATTTAAAAACTGATCATACACAGAACACTCTCTTGCGTATCGCATCAGTTGAGAGACATAAAACCCATATGCAGGTGATAATGGAATATTGCTACATAAATATGGGAAGTTGACGATGTAGAAGCTGAAAACATCTCGTTTGTTGAGTTCTTAGTTTGCCATTAATATCTACTTTCAATAAAATATCTAAGTGTGAAGCAGAAGTGAATGACTATGGTGTCATTTATTTCGAGTTCACAGGGATATTTCATCCCTTTCAAAAAACATTGTCAATCTTATATTTCAAAAAAGATTTTATCCTTGCCTAACGAAGATGTACAAATAATACAGCTCATGTGAATGTGTGAAAGGGGCTTTACAGATTTATTATGGATGATGTATTTACATGTTCATATAAATGATAGTAGACATTGTCAGGAGAACCTGAACTTGTATTTTAGGAAACATACTGGAGCCAGGAGTCATAATGGCCAGTCTCCATCAGATCATGCAAGATCAGAGTCCGCCGAACACGGAACCTGTAGCTGTATTCACAGCAGAAGACAGAGATGTCTGGGCCTCATACAGAGAAAAACTCATCAGTCTAGGTGAGGGGCGGAGATAGAAAGTCATCAGTCTGGGTGAGGAGGCGGAGATAGAAACTCATCAGTTTCGGTGAGGGGCGGAGATAGAAAATCTTCAGTCTAGGTGAGGGGCGGTAATAGAAAATCATTAGTCTAGGTGAGGGGCGGGGATTGAAAATCATCAGTCTAGGTGAGGGGCGGGGATAGAAACTCATCAGTTTAGGTGAGGGGCGGGAATAGAAAGTCATCAGTCTAGGTGAGTGACGGAGTTATGGGGAGGTCGAAACTTATCAGTCTAGGTGAGGGCCGGAGCTAGAAACTCATCAGTCTAGGTGAGGTGCGGGGATAGAAAATCATCAGTCTAGGTGAGGGGCGGGGATAGAAACTCATCAGTCTAGGTGATGGGCGGAGTTATGGGGAGGTTGAAACTCATCAGTCTAGGTGAAGGGCGGAGATAGAAACTCATCAGTCTAGGTGAGGGGCGGAGATAGAAATTTCTCAGTCTAGGTGAAGGGCGGAGATAGAAACTCATCAGTCTGGGTGAGGTGCGGAGATAGAAAGTCATCAGTCTAGGTGAGGGTCGGAGATAGAAACTCATCAGTCTGGGTGAGGGGTGGAGATAAAAACTCATCAGTCTAGGTGAGAGGCAGGGACAGAAATTCATCTGTCTAGGTGAGGAGCGGAATTATGTGGAGATAGAAACTCTCAGTTTAGGTGAAAAGGTGAAGATAGAAATTCATCAGGCTAGGTGAGGGGAGGGGATAGAAAATCATCAGTCTAGGTGAGGGGGGAGATAGAAACTTCTCAGTCTAGGCGAGGGACGGAGATAGAAACTCATCAGTCTAGGTGAGGGGTAGAGATAGAAACTCCTCAGTCTAGGGGAGGGGCTGAGTTGTGTCGAGATCAATCTAGGTGATCTAGCAACTATGAAGCAGATTGTAGTGCAAATATTAAGTACTATTAAATAAGATTATAAGACTCTCTTATGAGTAACCATGAAATATAAGGTGATTCCAACCGAGGGTTGCAAAAAAGCTGTGAAACTCGAGGCTTTGCCGCTTTTTTGCAACCCAGACGGTGGAATCACCCAATATTTCATGGCAACTCATTAGAGAGTATTTTTTTTCTCATATTTCTATAAGTTTTCCGTTTTCCTTGTGCCTAGCGACGCCATTTTGAGAATTTTCTAATTAATTAATTTTTCGCTGTGCATTAAAAATAACACCAGAATCGAATTTTACGACCTTCATTTTGGCAACTACTTTGCTTACAAAAATCGGCCGACGAGTGTATAAGTGAATTGTATTAGAGTTATTCCTCTTTGAATAAGTACACAATAAATCAATAATGAGAGGTGATGCGTGACGTCAATCGGCAATCAGCGAAACATTTTGACAGACCTAATCAGAATCTGAATCCACAACTGCACGCTTTCTTGTTAAAGAAGCATTGATATTTATATTAAATGAGCAGTTATTTAATGACGAGTGTGTGAAGAGAGATTCCAAGTGGGTTTTGTTGGTGGATATGGACATGGATAGACTTTCGTTTTCCACTCGTGAAAGGACTCGAGTCTCATGGACATTGGAGGCACTTGTTTCACCTGAGAAATATTCACAACTAGTGATCAGTCATCCAAAAACTAAACCCCACTCTGATTCCGCGCACAAGTACCCTGAAGTTAAAATTAAAAATCTGCTGGAGTTCCTATTAACAACATTTTTAGTCTTAGTTATCTTAGTTATCAAGTCTTCCAACAGTCCGTTGGAATTCCCATGGGTACGAATTGTGCTCCTTTGTAAGATTATCTGTTTTTATATTCTTATGGAACAGAATTTATAACATCTCTTCTTTTTTCCCTTTTCTGTTTAATACCATAGGTTTTATTTCAGTTACATACAAATTACAATTTCTATATAGACACCCCACATCCCTCTGCTGATCATTTCTATATAGACACCCCACATCCCTCTGCTGATCATTTCTATATAGACACCCCACATCCCTCTGCTGATCCTCACTGGAGGTGCTGAGTGTTCTTTGGGTTACATAATGTGATTTTTATCAAGATTATAATATGTGATGGAGAAAATGATCAATGTTTCATCAGTTTTGCACTGGAAAATTAATCCTTGGTCATGTTGGGAATTTGTACTTTACACCTTTAACAGTATGTTGTGTATTTCTGTTTGTATTACATTACATGCAGATTCATAGTTTTCATTTCAATTAATTTGCTGTTGGTATAGTCTCATTTTCTGTTTAATAATTTCAATTTGCTGTTGGCATGTCATTCTATGAAATGTGAAGAGAACGAACAGTGATCAATCTCATAACTCCTATAAGCAATACAAAAGAGATAGTTGGGCAAACACGGACCCTGGACACACCAGAGGTAGGATCAGGTGCCTATGAGGACTAAGCATCCCCTGTCGACCGGTCTATACTCCAATATGCTGGTATAGTCTCTTTATTATGCCTGTGTATTGTAGGAAATGAGGAAACGCTGAAGCTGATAGATTCATCAATTTTTGCTCTGTGTTTCGAAGATAATAAACCAACTGATCCTAACGCCATCACCAGAATGTTTCTCCATGGGGAGGCAGGTCGAATGTGAGTAGATCTAAATTTGATAGGATCTCGTAGAGGGAAATAATAGCATTCCTTATAGTAGTATATAATCACATGTTGTATACAGTGTTGGTTTCACTGAACCTTAATTTTCACTATTTTCATTTCAAATCAATAGTTAAATTGCAATTGTAATACGCCAATGAATGTTATTCAGCTTAGATTTATACAAAATATACTTAAATGTCGTGAATGTAAAATATTTGAAAAGCAATATGAAGAACAAACCGTGCAAATAACCACGGAGAAATCCTATAGCTGTATATAAGGAATAATATTCAGTTTGGGAAAATTAGCATATTCATGGGGTCCTGAATATCAATTATTCGGTAATGTTAGACACCCCTTTCTTTAAATAACATGTTGATTCAAGTCCTGCCCCCACTGTTACAAAAGCAATGTTACGTCACGCTCGGTCGCCTAGTGACGATACGTGTGGCACAAATGGTCGTCGGCGACCAAACTATGAAAGTAACAAAGCTATGAAAACTAACATATGAGAATGAAGATTTTTAAATAGCTCAATAGATATAGATATCTTTTATATAATGATCGCATCGCGTGGGCATACGGGTTAGAATAGATCCTCAGTACCCCCTTGCTTGTCGTAAGAGGCGACTAAATGGGGCGGTCCTTCGGATGTTACCGCGAAAACCACACAGCAGGTGTGGCACGATAAAGATCCCTCCCTGCTCAATGGCCATAAGCTTCGACCGTAGGCCTAAATTTTGTAGCCCTTCACCGGCAGTGGTGACGTCTCCATATGAGCGAAATCTTCTCGAGAGGGACATTAAACAATATTCAACCAATCATTTAATGATCGCATACTGAATTCTGCTAACTTTTTATCCCAGTTTTATTTTTTCTATTTTTTCGTTTTGGCAAATTCACTTTTAAATTAAGCAATGCCCTTCAGTAGTAATAAATAGTCTTTTTGCAATACATGTGTGAATGCATACTCCCCCTTCGGATGAGTACAGTACCTGCTATTTTATTTTTTTCATCAGCTGGTTTGATAAAAGTTTATCCCTGATCATGTCTGCTGGCGGTAACACTTGTGTGAATTTTGAACATTCCTGGGGAGATGGTGTAGCTGTTCTCCGATACTTTAATGAAGTATTTGAGGACTCGACAAAGAAGTCTGTGGTACATCCATCTACCTCTGTACAGACTGATGCAGCCAGTGTCCAGAGACTGGGTATGTAATTAATAACTGAACCAGAGACTGGGTATGTAATTATTGACAGTGAACCGGAGGCTTGATATGTAATCATTGACAGTGAAAGGGAAATATTCCAAGATTTAAAACAAGACTGCTTCACTACTAGGATTGAAGGCTTCCATATTAAAATGCACTATGATTTTGGGTTGGGATTACACCTCAAATTCACCAGTAGAATTACAATTGTTATACCACCTATATGTTGACTGTCACTGAGTAATATTTCCCGTGACGTCAGTTGAATATCACGTAACACTTTATTTTTGGAAAACATCAAGAGGCCCTTTTTGTAAAAAAAAGAAAGGGGGGTGCATGTGGGTTACCAGCTGAGTTGTTATTGATATACTCAGGAAGGATGAACAATCTTTTACATGATGATATATATATATATATATATATATATATATATATATATATATATATATACATATTACAAAGGATACAAACCTGCATTAAACGCTCCATAAAATGCAAAACTTTATATGATTTATAAACATTTTCACGCATTATAAATCTGTTTTATTTGATTGTTAACACATAAGTCAGAAGTCAACTGCTATCTAAACAAACCTGTCATTATTATTGTACACATTGTATATTTTTTATCTTGCAACGACCAAAAGTCGGCTGTGTTTTTATTTCCCTTTTTTCTCATGCAATATTTCATAACGTTGAATCATGACGTCATGATGATCTTTGTTAAAGCGTGAATACAACCCATCACTTTTTACGTCATAGTTCAATCTATAATGTGTAACTAAGCAATAATGTCATAACTCTTGAAAATTGAAAATGAAACCGGTTGAGTTATTTTCGGCGTTCTAATTTTTCTTTATTATACTATTACTTGTGTGGATATTTACTTATATTTTGGATTTTATATATAAATTCCAATTGAGGAACGCAAGTTATTTTTTATAACCTGGTTTGGTATGGGGACACACCCCCTTGACAACCAGTTGCCGGAACTATTTTATTTTCTCTCTCTAAATTTACATCACAGCACTGTTTTCAGCCTTCTATGGAATAGAAAGTCAACGTGTACAATAAGATACTTCGGTTTGATACTTATGTTGTTTTCTCGTTGTCAATATTAGCATCTACTTGTATGCACATCACTGTTGTAAAACATCTTTTTCTGTATGTATGGTCGAATAATAGATTAAAACAAGGATATTATATTCGAATTAAAGATTTGCCAAGCAAGCATTACCCTGAAATACATTTATCACTGGGGAAAAGGAGGGGGATTATTGCTTGATCCGTCTTTCAACAAAGCAAACAAAAATTCATACGTCACATTTTATCAGATGACGTCAAACACATTGACATCTGGATCGCAATTTGTCACTATACTTGCTTACATATTTTCATGTGTCGGATTGAGTATTAGCGACAACGTTGCATACAAGGGGTTAGTTTCCATGTAGTAGAAGTTTCCACAGAGTTAAAAGCCGAAAATTATTGCATTTTCTGATATTTGAAGATTTAGTTTGGTTAGGCCTAAACAATGCAATTTCCAGTATTTTCTCAATCTGTCGGAGATGAGCGACTTCAAAGTTGATCTCTATCTCTAAAGGGCAACGAAATACGCATTGCATGCATAGTCTACACATATTTTTTTATCATGACAAACTTCACTTTCGATACAATATTTTCATAAATGGCTAGGCTCCGTAGAACTAAGATTAAAGATGGCGACCTTCACAGCTAGACGCTTCGTGTCGTTGTTGCCAAGTGAATCATTGCGCGGCTCAGTTGATTTGTATTTTTCCGAGTTTATGTACTTTTTGATAAACGAAGGTTAGCATCTTTGTCTCCTGCATTAAATTATAAGGAATGACTTTAATTTTGGTGCAAATTATACAAATATAACCTTGGGTCAGTTTCTCCTTTTTTTATAATCCGCTTCGCGTACAATTATCTTACCATTCCAGGTGTGAATTTCACCTCATTGTTTAATTCACAGAATTTAAACTGGATCAAGAAATGAAGGAAAACTTACAGCAATCTGTGAAGAAATTCAATTCAACAATACAGAGCCTTGATGTACACCATCTAGAATACTACAAGTACACTAAATCTTACGTCAAGAAAAGCGGGATGAGTCCGGACTCGCTAATGCAACTTGCCATACAGGTAAAAGAAATATACAAGATTTTGAAGACATTTTCCAAAATGATGTGGATTCCACACCATACAATTTTCATTGAGGGAGCAAGCGTGATTCTGCAGGTTGCACTAGACTAATCTCAACTTTAAGACAATACAGGCATAGTCTCAGACCATAATTTTGCTTTAATAAGATTCTGTAAAACTTGTTTAAATCGAATCAACTATTCAAATAAGTATGGAAGTAATAACACAAACAAAAAATATAATGTTAAGAAAATATGAAAATAATTTGCATTGTGTTCAAATACGTTTATATGCAATGAAGTAGATGATTGAATGAATAAAGTAAGAATGAATAGATGAGTCTTTTGTGATTAACAGCTAGCCTACTACAGACAGTGCAAGCAGACTGTAGCTACCTACGAGTCCTGTAGCACGGCAGCCTTCAAACACGGCCGAACAGAGACCATCCGTTCCGCCACTGCTGAGACGAAGCGAGCATGCACTTTGTTTGTGGATAATCATCCAGCTGTCTCCGTGGAAGAACTAAAAAAAGCCATGATGGCATGCTCCAAAAAACATGGATCTCTAACGAGGAACGCTGCTATGGGTACTTGTCAAACTAACAGTGAATTTTGAGGAATATGTTTATTGCTAAAAGTACTATTTCACAGAGTGGAAGGTTATGAAATGCATCAGAATAGTATTGTACATGTATACGTGTGAAAGAAAGGTGAAGATAATGAACAGTGATCAATCTCATAACTCCTATACAAAAGAAAGAGTTGGGAAAACACGGACCCCTGGACACACCAGAGGTTCCTAGGAGGTGTAAGCATCTCATGTCGACCGGTCACACTTGCCGTGAGTCTTATATCTTGATAAGGTAAACGGAGGTATCCATAGTCAAAATCGGTGTGCCAAGAACGCCCTAACAATCGGTGTGATACACATCAGACAGTATTTGTCCCAATGATAGGCTGTAATGGCAAACTATAAATAATGTAAAATAAGAGTGAAAGATTCTGGTAATCTAATGGCATTTATAAATATATACAGTTAATATATATATAAATATATGTGTGTTGGATTTTTTCCTATAAAAGAATGTAAAAAAAAAAAAAAAGAAGCAAGTTTTTATAAAATTTGATTTACAGTTTTATTTGAATTTGTAATATAGATGCACATCCTACTTGGAAATGTTCCATAATTTTGTTTGAAACAATTTCTTGTTTGAATTATCAAAGTTTTAGTAAGATGATGACTTCTAGGGAAGGGTTTTGACCGACACTTGTTCGGGTTGAAGATCCTCGCGGAGGAAGAAGATGGAAGACTTCCAGAGATGTTCACAGACTCCAACTACCAAAAGATTAACCACATCATCTTGTCCACTTCCACAGTGTCCAGTCCCGCTATTCTGATTGGGGGGTTTGCACCAGTTACACCCAATGGATACGGAGTTGGTGCGTATAAGTGATAAGTTATTGATTTGATATGAGGAAATGTTCTCGTTTGAACTTATAAGCTTCACTTTTGTGCAACGACTGATGGAGGGCATATTGCTAATAAATAGCCAATAGCCTTTTCAATGCATACTTTTTTCAAATTTATTTTTGATTCTAGAAGAACATTTTCATTTTTTCCTGATATTCAGTTAATAACCATTTCATTATATATTTTTCAAATTCTATTCACTTCTGATTTTTAAGATAACATTTGTTTACATTTTCGGATGCAGAGGAGGTGTTTTTGTCTGTTATATGTAAACAGATGTGACGTCACAATCATAGAATTATGTAAACAGATGTGATGTCACAATCATAGAGTTATGTAGACTGATGTGATGTCACAATCATAGAGTTATGTAAACAGATATGATGTCACAATCATAGAGTTATGTAAACAGATATGATGTCACAATCATAGAGTTATATAAACAGATGTGATGTCACAATCATAGAGTTATGTAAATGGATGTGATGTCACAATCATAGAGTTATGAAAGCAGATTTGATGTAACAATTGAGTAAAAGTATTCACTGGATATTTACAAGGCAGACTTACATGTATGGCCTAGTAAAAACTGCTCTCTATAGGATTTACGTAACGCGGGTACTCTCTACAGAATCTACAAAATCAAAATAAAGAATACCACTCAATAAGATATCAAAATTTGTAATGTACATACTGTGCATACAATTATTATGGTTGAATATAAGTGATATTTGTAAGATTTTGCCATCCTCTTATTTACAACCTGAACCCGAATACAGTCAACTCCACTTATATTGAAGTCATTTATATAGAACTACCTGTTATATTGACGTAAAGATAAATCATCAGTAACATTTATTTACATGGTTCAACATCAATTATATTGAAATATAGCTATAATGAACTATTCCGATTGTTCAACTAAATTTCAATCAGTAAACTGCATATTTGAAGACAGTTAAGATGTGCTTTATATATCATGTAATGTAATAGGATTTCATCTATGGACAACTTCTTATTTTATGTTATTAAAGGAACATATAGGTGTTGCCTCGGGAGATTCATGTCTGACGTCACATTGTAAGTTTTGAGCAAGTCACAGTAGAAGAGAATTTAAGATGTTATATTCAGACATCAATCGTATGTCTCTTTCGTTTATTGATTTACTTTACTGGGCCAGTGAAAAGTTTTGTCGCAAGATCACGGCGGGTGTGGCCGGTCGACAGGGGGTGCTTACTCCTCCTAGGCACCTGATCCCACCTCGTGTATATCCAGGTGACCGTGTCTGCCGAACTTTCTGTTTTGTATTGCTTATAGGAGTTCTGAAATTGATCACTGTTTGTTATCTTTACCTTAGTGACTAATGTAAATGTATGTTTTCATCTGCAATAGAGTGGGATGAATATCTCTACTTTACAAAGGTTATGTTCAGGTGAGTGTGATCATAGTTTACCGTTCAGGTGAATGTGATCATAGTTTACCGTTCAATTGAGTGTGATTATAGTCTACCATTCAGGTGAGTGTGATCATTACACCACAACCAGGTGAATCCAGACACTTGCATTCCAAGGCATACTAATATATCAGATTCACATGTAGGAGAAAAGTAGATGATAATGAAATCACTTTCATTTTTGAAAACACATGGATTGCATACTCCAGGAGGTGGTTAGCGTTTGATGAAAGGTATACCGGTGTGATTCATTCATTGGTTGATGTTTTCCGCCGGTGTGATTCATTCATTGATTGATGCTTTCCGCCGGTGTGATTCATTCATTGGTTGATGTTTTCCGCCGGTGTGATTCATTCATTGACTGATGTTTTCCGCCGGTGTGATTCATTCATTGATTGATGTTTTCCGCCGGTGTGATTCATTCATTGATTGATGTTTTCCGCCGGTGTGATTCATTCATTGACAGATGTTTTCCGCCGGTGTGATTCATTCATTGGTTGATGTTTTCCGCCGGTGTGATTCATTCATTGACTGATGTTTTCCGCCGGTGTGAAGCGTTGCAGTTCCTATCTTCATCTTTTTGTTTCAAAAACGAAATTCATTTTTTATATTTTAATTTCATTAAAGACAAGATTGTCAGCTGTCAAAATAGGCTTACTACCTTTACCAAGATTGAAACACACATTATTTACATCTGTACCACACTTATGGGGAATGACTATCACGATAGTACAGTTGGTAACTTTAAGATATCTAAAGCAAAAACATTGGAAATGTAAATATTAGGTAATGAACTGGTTCTAAAAAGATTTATCGTTCAGAAGTTAAATTGTCCAGATTGTTGCCATCCATATAAAGTGTTCTTCACTGAATTTGATATATATACTACTAAAAATTTGATAAGGATCATAGATATTTTTATGTTTAAAAATTAATAACTGCATAACTGGCAATATTGTGTCCAATTGAAATCAAAAACGTCTTCAACAAACTTGCACGTGCATTTCATGCCATGGGAAATGCGTTTCTCATCACAGTTTATGCTTTGCTACCATTGCACGATTTTCACTCAAGCATCGGTGTCTGATTCTTTCTAAAATTTCAAACTCACTTGAGTGTTTACACTACGTTTATCAACACAATGCCCCCTCAACGTGTAAGGCGTCGCCTGACGACAGAACAACTGGTCAGATGTATTGGAATGCTTGACGCTGGCTATTCACAACGTGACGTTGCAAATGCACTAAACGTCAGTCAGATCGTTGTAAACAGGACCTGGAACCGACAGCAAACTTTCGGTACAGCAGCACACCGACATGGGGGTGGTCGTCAGAGGTCGACAACCCAACGCCAAGACCATTTTGTGGCTCTTCAGGCACGACATCATCCTTTCTGGACAGCAACCAGCCTACGTAACGACCTCCTGAACGCCTCAGGGGTGAATGTGTCCACTCAGACGATACGGAATCGGCTTCACAATGCAAGTCTCAACTCCAGAAGGGCATGTGTTTGAGTCCCTCTCACTGTTCGACACCGGCGGGAGCGATTGGACTGGGCTGAAGATCATGTCACTTGGACACAGAACGATTGGGTTCAAGTTCTGTTCACCGATGAGTCCAGCTATTGTTTGGACTTTACAGACAGGAGGCACCGAGTGTGGCGACGACAACGTGAACGTTTCCATGATGCCAACATCAGTGAACATGACCGTTATGGTGGTGGTTCCATCATGGTCTGGGGTGGAATCAGCAGGGATGGAAGAACATATCTTCATGTCCTGGAGAGAGGAACAATGACGGGGGTGCGGTACCGGGATGAGATCATCGATGTTTACGTCAGACCCTACGCTGGTGCTGTTGGCCCTGAGTTCATCCTGATGGATGAAAACGCCCGTTCTCATCGCGCCAGGGTGGTGGAGCAGTACCTTCAGCAGGAGACAATTGTCCGTATGGACTGGCCAGCGCGCTCGTCGGACTTGAACCCGATTGATCATGTATGGAACATGCTGCAGGTTGCCCTTTCACGCCGTACAGCACAACCCACGACTATGGCAGAGCTCGGAAACGCCCTCGTGGAAGAGTTGAACAACCTTCCCATTGGAAACATCCGGGTGCTTATTGACAGCATGGCTCGACGTTGTCAAGCCGTCATTGATGCAAGGGCAGGACATACCCGGTAATGACACTTCATCGACTAAGTGTTATGATGAACTATCCCCAAAAACTGTGTAATTCTTTCTCTGGTTTGCTGTTAAATTTTAGTAATGAAATGCCTTTTGGTGTTGTCATCAGATTTCAAGCATTCCGTATTGATAAAAGTTCATGCCGTTCATGAATTTTCATTCATAACCTGAGTAAACACGTTTCTGAGTCAACTTTATGTCGTTAGTTATGTTAGTGGTAAATTACACACCTATAACCTAGTGATCCTTATCAAATTTTGAATAGTATATATATGGATGCGCCATGATTATTATTTTAATGCATGACAAAATCTGATATATGATTGTTTTCCACAGGTTATTCCACAGAAGACAGTAGAATTGGATTTAATGTGACCAGTTATCCCCCTTCCACTAACGCTCCAAACTTCATCGAATGCGTCACCAAAGCTTTGGATGATATGTACGAGGTTTTGGAGGGACGACACCCAGCGAAGTCCATATGATGCCATAGATACCCAGCGTGCTAATACTGATAACTTGCATTTGGATTTTGTTGTATTTGTCATAGAATGTTTGTTTTGATAGGATCATTCAGATGAAAGGTTAAGATAAAGAATAGTGATATATCAGCAATACAAAATAGATAGTTTGTCAAACACGGACCCCTGGACATACCAGAGGTGGGATCAGGTGCCTAGGAGGAGTAAGTATCCCCTGTCGACCGGTCACACCCGCCGTGAGTCCTAAATCTTGATCAGATAAACGGAGTTATCTGTAGTCAAAATCAGTTTGCCAAGAAAAGTCTATCAATCGGTATGAAACACGTCAGACAGCATTTGACCCAATGATAGGTTGTATTGGCAAACTAGATCGTTATAACGACCATAAAATTTGCAAAATGCTGACTTTAATCCATACTGTTGAAAACCATATACCGTCAACTTGTTTGTCAGTAGTTTGGCTCGATATAAAAACTTACTATACACAGAACAAACTCTTGCGTATCGAAGCAGTTGAGAAATATAAACACCATATGTAGGTGATAATGGATTATTGTTACTTTAAAATGGGAAGTTGACGATGGAGAAGCTGAAATCATCCCGTTTGTCATAAAGTTGATTTTGCAGTTAATATCTACTTTCAATGAAATATCTAAGTATGAAGCAGAAGGGGACAACTCTGTGGCATCTTTTATTTCTAGTTCACATGGATTTATCGAATCGACATATGAATGAAAGTTATTGTTAATAGATAAAACGTCGTCGATATATCTAAGTTTCGAGTTCAAGGCCACAGCAAGCGAATTTTTCTTCTCACAAAGACGTGTGTGAATAAATTCTGCTTCATATGAATATAGATACAGGTCACCTAACAAAGGAGTACAATTCGTGCCCATGGGAATTCCAACAGATTGTTGGAAGACCTAATCACAAAGACCACGAAGATATTGTCATTGAGGAAATGTAGCATATTTTTAATTCAGCTTGTGTGTATGTTGCAATGCAATGTTGCAAATTCTATGGTCGTTATAACGATCTAGTTCGTCAATACAACCTATCATTAGGTCAAATGCTGTCTGACGTGTTTCATACCGATTGTTCAGCCGTTCTTGGCACACTGATTTTGACTGCGGATAACTCTGTTTACTTGATCAGGATATAGGGCTTACGGCGGGTGTGACTGGTCAACAGGTAATGTTTACTCCTCCTAGGCACCTGATCCCACCTCTGGTGTGTCCAGGGGTCCGTGTTTGCCCAACTATCTATTTGGTATTGTTTATAGGAGTTATGAGCTTGATCAGTGTTCGTTATCTTCACCTTGCATATGTTATTTTATATATATATATATATATATATATATATATATATATAGGTAATCAATAACGTGTAAGGATGAAACAACCACCACTGATCGCATGGATTATGCTTACTCTTCCCATTTAATGACATCTTTATTTCTATTTCACATCATACGTGTTCCACTGTCCATTCTGATTGTGTGATACTAACCATTAGGAATCTGTTTCATATTAAAGTGCCCATTTTTCAGTAAATTACTGTGAACATTTTCATACCTGATGTTTTCATCTGATGCGAATGTTATAGCATATATTGTTTTTCTTCTCTTACTAGTACATTTGTATTTATCACCCTGTACAAATTTGCCCAGAGGACGTACAAGTCTAGGGGGCTGAACCATTAATACAATAAATCTAAACTATCCTGTCTGTGATATCAATGTAGGATTAAATGAAATGAATACTGTAAATGTATTACATTTGGCTGTGTATTTTATTTAGCGCCTTTGGCGCAACGCAGCTTCCGCTAAATCAAGTACATCGCTAAATGCCATCCGTAAATCTAGATGTTTAAAGTAATTCAGGAATGCACTAAATCAAATCTACGCTAACTTGTTGAAAAAACGATTTCCGCCAAATATCGTACACGCCAAATATAATACGTTTACAGTATTTCCTATGTACATTTTTTCTTAAGTTTAATTATGTTATGGGTCCTGTTTTGTTGGGGCATGAAGATAGTGAAATCTGTAAACCATTCTGTCTCCAGTGAAATCTGTAAACTATTCTCTCTCCAGTGAAATCTGTAAAGTATTCAGTCTCCAGTGAAATCTGTAAAGTATTCAGTGTCCAGTGAAATCTGCAAACTATTCAGTCTCCAGTGAAATCTGTAAAGTATTCTGTGAGATAGTGAAATCTGTAAAGAATTCTGTGAGATAGTGAAATCTGTAAAGTATTCTGTGAGATAGTGAAATCTGTAAACTATTCTTTGAGATAGGTCCTCAATACCCCTCGGGATCCGGGTTAAAATCGATCCTCAGTACCCCAACCCTCCAGATCTGGGTTAGATTAGGTCCTCAGTACCTCTTGCTTGTCGTACGAGGTGGTCAAATGGGGTGGTCCTTCGTATAAAACCGCAAAACCGAGACCCTGTGTCAAAGCATTTGTGGCACGATAAAGATCCCCCCTGCTCAAAGTCCGTAAGCGCCGAGCATAGGCCTAAATTTAGCAGCCTTTCACCTGCAATGGTGATGTCTCCATATGAGTGAAAAATTGTCGAGAGGGACGTTAAACAATATACATTCAATCAATTCCACTGAGAATAATGTTACAACACGTTTAAATAATCATCGGATTTGAAGTGGTAAAATCTTGACTTTGATAGAGAAATAGGAAATTTTGTGATAATGAAATTTTTTTTATTTTTAAAATAGGTAGTTTATGTTGAGAGAAAAAAATTAATTTATATATGATACAGAAATAAACAAATCGATAATCAAATAACGATTGTCCTCTAAACATCGGCATAGCATGAAATATTTTCTTATCTCACCTTGAACCGTGTATGATATAGCCTAACACTACTGATAAATGTATGTGTGAAAGAAGCCAGTTTGTCATCTGTTCTTGTCTCGAATCTCCTAGGGCTTTAACATGAAGTTGACACTAACATTATGTTCTACACTATTCCTTCACTGCCTTGGATACTGTTTTGGAATTCTACTTAATGATCCTCAGTTGTATGAACAGAGGTTACAACAGCTGGAGTCGATAGTCCATCAACAGAGTTCGAAGATATCTGATCTGGAGTCCAAATTAGCAAATGCACCCAGTAGTGAGTAATGAATCACTTCATATTGTATAATGTTATGGAACATCATATCTATTTGTCTTTTCCTGAAAATCATCCTGATCAAGATATAGGGCTCACGGCGTGTGTGACCGCTCGACAGGGGATGCTTACTACTCCTAGGCACCTGATCCCACCTCTGGTTTTTCCAGGGGTCCGTGTTTGCCCTTTTTATTGGCATTGTATTGCAGAGGTGGGGTGAGGTGTTTATGATGGAATGGATTAATCTTGCAAATTATATATATTCAAAATAGGATAGAATTAAATTTCCAATTGATCAAATTTTCAAGAAATACATTAAATTGAGAATCATCAATTTTTTTTTGGGGGGGGGGGTATATCTTTGGTCTCTAAAGGTAATGGAGGCACACAGGATGTATGAGAGGTGAAGATAATGAACAGTGATTAATCTCATAATTCCTATAAACAATACAAAACAGAGAGTTTGTCAAACACGGACCCCTGGACACACCAGAGGTGGGATCAGGTGCTTAAGAGGAGTAAGCATCCCCTGTCGACCGGTCACACCCGCCGTGAGCCCTATATTCTGATCAGGTAAACGGAGCTTTCCGTAGTCAAAATCATGTATATAAACCTATTCTTAATTGAAATACAAAATGAACGAATATAAATTATTTGTTGTAGTCACTAACCCTGTGTATTTCACGGCCTACTCCAGGCAGACCCTAAAGCCGGCCGGTCATCAGAACATCGCCTATGACACTGTTTATCACGATTCCCACAATGCCTATGATAGTAGTACTGGATTTTTCACTGCTCCCATCCAGGGGCTATATGTTTTTGCGTGGACCACAGAAATACTGCATGGTTACATTTTTGACAGTGAAATTCTGCTGAATGGTGCTTCACGACAACGTAATGGCTGCGATATGGTTGGCGCTACCCGAGGTTACACCACATGTACCGGAGTCGTTCCTTTGGAACTTAAAGTTGGCGATGTTGTTAATATCCGTTCAGTCTCCAGTAATTATGTTTTGGGAAATGGGTGGTCCTCGTTCACTGGATGGCTTGTTAGATAAAGATAACATAACAAAGATTACATATTCTAGTAGTTGTCGTTTTTATGTGGCTTTAGAATATTTGGTTGGAACAATGCTGCATAATGTTTTCTTTGAAGAGGAGTTTTGCTGACAATCTACTTTCCTCTTTGTACAGTACGTTTTATGAAATGAATTTTTGCTACTGAAATATATCAGGGGCCTGGACACGATTTGATCGGAATTTTTTCAAATTATATATAGAATGCTTAATAGAAAATATCATGTTTTTAAAAAACAAAATGAGGTGTGACAAACACTAGAAACTGTTTAATGTTGTTCAGAATTAAGTTGTAAATTGAAAAGGCAATGAACTTTTACTAGAATGTTTAATCTTTGTAAACAAAAACATGGCAAGAGCCTTGTTTACATAACAAAGAATTATGAGCTCTGTATATCTCACGTAACTCGACAACTGATATTCAAATGTTAGTATACCATTAGAAATACCTTAGTTAATTTGTAAATATTAAAAATGAAAAAATACTGTTTGCTACTGGCAATACAAAGCATTTTCATTTTTTCAAAAAGATGTTAACTAATGTTAGAGAGTATCATCATTGAATGTCATAATCCCACCCTCTGAGGGGGGCTGCCCCTCAGTTGAAGATCAAGAGGATACTTTCATGGACTATTAATAATTGTTTGTCCTCTTGTATATGTGAGCCTTTCAATTAATTCTAACATTGCTATCACCAATAGCTACATTTTTGTACAATATGATTACAATGTATAAACCTATAAATATTTTTTTGAATATGTGTGTTGCATCATACATGCCCCTTTAATGCTTTAGTAATTCAAATTTGAATTATAAAGTAATTGTAAATCCGATTTCTTTGCAGTTGGACAATATGATACAAATATGGCGACAGTTGTATTTAATTCCATAACAACATACAGCGTCACACTATCTGGTCATTTCCGAAAAATGATTGTGGGTTTTGACTCAACCAGTTAACCTAATCTATACTTACTTAATTCTAGTTATATATATAATGGTACTTTACAATCACCTACTATTCAACGTTTATCATTCACCTTTGGCTAAAATAGAAACTAGATAATAATAACAAAGTATATTGTTATCATTTATAGTTGTTACAATTTTGTTTCTGAAGACATTCTGCGTTTCATTAACTGCTACACATTCTTGATATAGTAAAAAAAACAAAAAAACTCAAATAGGTCCGAAATTAACATCTCAAATTTGCCTCATAAATTATTTTAAATTCTTCACGATCCACTCAATGCTCTCGGGGGCACCTGTCACGACGTTAAAGTATAGTTGTAAAGAAGTGAATGGTGTGTTTAAGTTGTAATGCTGGTGCACGTACCTACTTTTCGGGTGGCGACAGCTTTGAGATATTCTATATAACGGAAGTACAGGGAGTCCCATGCGACGTTTACGATGTCCGGCATCATTATAACCCTGTCGGTATTTGCGGCATTTGTGGTTCTTTTCCGACAAAATGAGGGACACATGATTCAGAAAAGGTAACTTTCTAGTTGTCAATATATATCTAATTATATAATTAATTATTATCTAATTTTAGACAGATATATTCATGTAAGTATTGCACAATTACTGACCATCGAAACTTAAATAAAAGGAGAGAAAACAAAGAAAATCGTTCTCTTTTTTATTTCAACGGTAATGAGTTTTTCTTCTTTTGGTTTGTGAACCTATTGGTAAATAAACATTGACTTTACATTATCCCCCAAATGTAAAGAAGATTCTTAGTTTCATGTATGTCACGTAGGAGCTGCAATATCCACAATGGTATCTACTACTACCGATGTACTAACTACCATCAGGAGAAGTACCACATCTACGAGTCCTGTGGACTGTTTGGCTGGGCAAGATGTAGACGATCAAGGTAGCGTTTTTCTTCTATTAGGCCAAAAAATTAATTAATAGTTTCTCGGGCCAAAAATTTCAAATTCTGATGAGGTAGGTAGTTATTTTTTACTTGGCTGTAGCATGAGTTATCTTTCCTTTTTCATATACATGTTTATAATATAGAATTAGCAATGACAATTTTATTTTTACAAAGAATAGCTTCACATTACTTACTATTAAGTGTATGCTATAATTCATAAACACCTGCACATCAATGAATATGCATTCAATTATTATTTGATTAAAAAATATATACTTACAATTTTATCAAACTCTTCTGAAAGTTTTAAACCAATATCTATAACACAAGAGTTACCTTATTTACATAAATAAACAAATTATGCATTTTGAAAAAAAAAAAAAACATTGACAATTTTTAGAGAGAGAGAATATTTGTTTTATAAATGATATTTAATGCTTCATTACAGATACAGATCCCGAGCTAACTATGCCACGTGTACAAGATCCTGCCAGGGTAAACAATGAAATTAACATGGTATTCTTAATGAATTTAATCCTGCAAGTGTAGAACAATGAAATCACCATAGTCTTCTTAATGAATTTAATCCTGCAAGCTTAAAACAATGAAATTAACATGGTATTCTTAATTAATTTAATCCTGCAAGCTTAAAACAATGAAAATAACATGGTATTCTTAATGAATTTAATCCTGAAAGCTTAAAACAATGAAAATAACATGGTATTCTTAATGTATTTAACCCTGCAAGTGTAGAACAATGAAATCACCATAGTCTTTTTAATGAATTTAATCCTGCAAGCTTAAAACAATGAAATCAACGTAGTCTTCTTAATGAATTTAATCCTGCAAGGGTAAACAATGAAATTAACATGGTATTCTTAATGAATTTAATCCTGCAAGCTTAAAACAATGAAATTAACATGGTATTCTTAATGAATTTAATCCTGCAAGCTTAAAACAATGAAATCACCATAGTCTTCTTAATGGATTTAATTCCGCAAGGATATAAACAATGAAATCACCATAATCTTCTTAATGGATTTAATCCTGCAAAGATATAAACAATGAAATCAGCATGTCTCCTTAATGGATTTAATCCTGCAAGTTTAAAACAGTGAAATCAACATGTCTCCTTAATGGATTTAATCCTGCAAGGTTAAAACAATAAAATAACATAGTTTTCTAAATGAATTTAATCCTGCAAAGGTGAAATAATGAAATCAACATAGTCTTACTACTCAGTGAATTTAGTCCAACATAAATCTCTCGCTGTTCTTCCGATAGTCTTACTTCTTAGTGGATTTAGTCCAACAAAGATCTCTCGTTTCCCTCGGGTAGAATTCTAAATGATGGGAAGAATAGCGTACTTTAATCTTCATTGGACACATTAAGATGTGCTATTTTGACATGCAAACTATCTAATACAACTGAGTATGGCAGTTCTTGTAGTTAACAATTCAAGATCACAATATTGTTTTGTCAGAGAGCCTTATTATTCTATATTGTACTAGATTTGTCAGAGGGCCCTAATATTCTATATTCTAGTAGATTTGTCAGAGACCTTATTATTCCACATTGTATCTATGAGGGGTTAACAGGAAATAATGTCATAGACTTTACAATTAAACTCGATTATAGCGATGTACTAGGGACAGACAATTTTGATTCGTTATTTAAACGTACAATATAATTTGCTATATCCAAAGAATTCATAATATGCTTTATTCATAATTTATTCTGGTCGACCAAACATAATACCAAAACCTGATTGATAATCGTTGTAACGTATACCGCCTTTACTAACCATCTTATATATGTATAGCACCTACCCAGATATTTAGGGGCCCCGGGTTCGGATCCTGGTCCGGTTCGTTGTATTTTGCCCCGGGTTCGAGTCCTGGTCCGGTTCGTTGTATTTTGCCCCGGGTTCGGATCCTGATCCGGTTCGTTGTATTTTGCCCCGGGTTCGAGTCCTGGTCCGGTTCGTTGTATTTTGCCCCGGGTTCGGATCCTGATCCGGTTCGTTGTATTTTGCCCCGGGTTCGAGTCCTGGTCCGGTTCGTTGTATTTTGCCCCGGGTTCGGATCCTGATCCGGTTCGTTGTATTTTGCCCCGGGTTCGAGTCCTGGTCCGGTTCGTTGTATTTTGCCCCGGGTTCGGATCCTGATCCGGTTCGTTGTATTTTGCCCCGGGTTCGAGTCCTGGTCCGGTTCGTTGTATTTTGCCCCGGGTTCGGATCCTGGTCCGGTTCGTTGTATTTTCTCCCTTCCTGTCACATTAGATAGTATATGGAATGTTTACTATGATGACCACCCACTTACTGTGATAAAATAAAACATCATATTAAGAAGGTTCTACTGTTTCACCACGATTGATATGCAGTGAATGGCGGTTGGAATTCCTGGCACCCGTGGAGTACGTGGGAGGCATGCAGTCGAGATTGCGGGGGAGGAATTCGTCTGCGGTATGCCATTCGTTACTGTAACAACCCAACACCCAAAAACGGCGGTAAATCCTGCCCAGGATCGTATAACAGGAGTGCCAGTGAGAAATGTAACGTTCAACCTTGTCCTGGTAGGTATGAACTGTCTGACGTGTTCCATACAGATTGTTAGGTCGTTCTTGGCACATTGATATTTACTGGAGATAACTCCCTTTACCTGATCAAGATGTAGGGCTCACGGCGGGTGTGACCGGTCAACAGGGGATGCTTACTCCTCCTAGGCACCTGATCCCACCTCTGGTGTGTCCAGGGGTCCGTGTTTGCCCAACTTTCTATTTTGTATTGCTTATAAAAGTTATGAGATTGATCACTGTTCGTTAGCTTTACCCTGCATAACTAGTCTCATCCCTGTTACAAATATTTTCATAAATAGTAAATCTGCATGTTTGGTGGTGGGATGCATAGATTGAGAGTAGGAACAGATATGAATTTACTTAAGCAATAAAATGTCTTAACGAGTGATGAAGGTACTAGCAACCATTGCAAAAAAAAAAAAAAAAAATCCAATACCCACGTTATCATTTCATCATTCATCTCTTTTTATTCATGTATCTATTTTTTAATGTTTATTCAAAAAATATAAACTAGATTCAAGTGCTAACATGTCGTATGGTTGATCCATTCATTTCGTTAAACGGGACAGCTAGTACACCCCTTGATATTGACGACGCTCCATATTTGGTAATGATTTCGCGCACATGTTACTAGAAACTGGATCGAACTTGTTTGCAACAAATATGAATTTATTGTGGATAGGAGAAAAGATTCAGTGAATGTACCTATCAGAGTCAGCATAGATTTAGCAGTTATCCTTGGGTTAATTTGAATTGATTATGCACTAGTAAAACGGGTAGATGTAAATTTCATGATCTTCAGGGTAGAGGTTCTCACTCCAAGATAAGGTTATAATTGGCATTTAATGTTTATGTTTAAAAAGTTGTTTTTTTTAAATAGCATCTTCATTCATGCTATTCATACTAAATTAAAACTAAATTAATATTTAGAGGGAGCAGGTAGCCCTTTGCTAAAATTGTAAATTTCATTATCCCATGGATAGGGATTTTGGTTCCAGGGTGTGGTCAGACCGTTAAAAGGCCTCTTCTTAAACAACATTTGTATTTTTTCTCCCTTTTATCATATATACACTGTTTTACAGTGAATGGTAGCTGGGGTACATGGCAGTCTTGGAGTAAATGGGGGGAGTGTAGTACGAGCTGCGGAGAGGGAACACGAACCAAGACCAGAAAGCGTTACTGCAACAACCCAACTCCTAAACATGGCGGAAAGGCGTGTCGTGGTCGTAATTCGAAGCGAGTGAGTGAGAAGTGTGCGATAGTGCAATACTGTTCAGGTACGCTACCGCCGTTACAATACTGTTCAGGTACGCTAACGCCGTTTTAATACTGTTCAGGTACGCTACCGCCGTTACAATACTGTTCGGGTACGCTACCGCCGTTACAATACTGTTCAGGTACGCTACCGCCGTTACAATACTGTTCAGGTACGCTACCGCCGTTACAATACTGTTCAGGTACGCTACCGCCGTTACAAAACTGTTCAGGTACGCTACCGCTGTTATAATACTGTTCGGGTACGCTACCGCCGTTACAATACTGTTCAGGTACGCTACCGCTGTTATAATACTGTTCAGGTACGCTACCGCCGTTACAATACTGTTTAGGTACGCTACCGCCGTTACAATACTGTTCAGGTACGCTACCGCCGTTACAATACTGTCCAGGTACGCTACCGCCGTTACAATACTGTTCAGGTACGCTACCGCTGTTATAATACTGTTCGGGTACGCTACCGCCGTTACTACCCAATTGTTGCTCACTGTTCAAAGCAGATTGACGCGTACGGCATTATAAAAATGTAAAGAATTTGTCAAATGAATGTTCAATGAACGATTACATCTTTAGGAAAACCTTAAGGAGGATAACCACATCGCCATAATGGCTGACTTGAAACTTGAAGGAAAATATAAATATCAGCAACACGTGCACAGTACATATGTATAGTTAAATATGTGTTAACGTGTAGATTATTGATCTGTAGGTCGTGGGTTCAATTCCAGCAAGAGGTTTCATTTTTTTTATATTACTTTCTACTGAAAATGCATTTTTAACAAAATAAGATAAATTTCAAACTTTTCAGTTTCAAATTATTATTATTTATATCCTCCACTTTTCATCCATATCAGATTTCTCTGGTGTTATTCCTCCTTAAGCTAAATCTCGTGCATGAACCTGATTTTAACGTGTAATTCCGTTCCTCTACAATACGATACTTGTGTCGGAGTGAACGATAGACGGAGGCGTAGTTAGATCGGATACGATGGGAACTCCCTGAATAAGCAGCAAGTTATGGCGAAGCCCTGATGGCGGGTGGATTCCGGAGGACGTGAAATTCATATTTTGCTCAGATAATTTGCAATGATTCTTATGCTTTAAAAAATTGTAGTGGAAATTGCACACTTTAAGAAAATGCATACATTGCTGTTTAATTTGCTTGTTATATCTGTAAACGCTGAAAAGCCGTAGAGAAAGGACACGCGACGTTCTCTCCTCGATACGAAATGTCACATGATTTTTCCACCTCAATGGAAATGTCATGCTTTTTGTTTTATTTTCGTATTTTTATTTTTGCAAGTGGGTGTGAACACTTAGGAATATGAATGTACGTCTGACTAGGAACTATATTAGGAGAGTGGAATTGCACCGTACTCTACGTAACACGTCTAATTCTAATCAATTTCCCTTGCACATACAATGTATAGGTATTTCCCACATTGTTGATGATTAGATACGCCGTATTTTATGAACAGTAAACGGAGGCTGGAGCAGTTACGGTTCCTGGGGCACTTTTGGTCCATGTACAAAGACTTGTGGGGGCGGTTCCCAAACCAGATATAGATACAGAGAATGCAACAACCCCAAACCGCAACATGGTGGACGGCATTGTTCTGGGACATCAGTTTTATCACACACTACGCCATGCAATACTAGTCCATGTCAAGGAAATGGTTTGTATTCCAAATTGGAATTTTTTTAGATTTTATACTTACAATGTACTCCATGCACCTGTTGAAAAAGCTAATCAGATCGAAATCTATAAATTGTATATAGAATATTTGAATGATATTGTTGAAACAAATTACTATGCTTTCAAACTTGTTAAAATATTAATATATTATTTTATGACAGGCGCAATAATTCATTGCAAAACGTAAACTGTAGATCACTTTTATTTCGCGAAATCCAATTTTCGCATGGAACAATGATGTATTTATATTCACGAGACATAACGTTCGCGAATCATAAAATATCCATTGCTTAAAAGTTTTCTATGCGTATGAGTTTTTTTCACGAGAACTAAATTTTCGCTAAACGATAGTCTCGCAAAATTACGCGTAGATATCTTTCTCACGAATAGAAAGTGATTTATGATATGAATTTAACAACGTCAACAAATCCTTGTTGTTATCATCAGCTGGCAATGAAACCAGTCTCCATGGCAATGAAACTGAGAACAACAATTTGACTAAAGATGGAGGGGGCCTGGATAATTCACCAGGCTTTGGGAACGAAACAGTCAATAATAATTCGAACCAAACATCCAGCAGTCTTCACAGCGGCCAGGATTTCAATCGTACCGAAGCTGCAAAAACTGAAGACGTGTTGGATACTACAACAATGACTACACCCTGAAACAGTTCAGATTCCGTACCAAGTACGTGCTGAACGCAGAGCTCAATAAATTCTGGTGTCGATAATTCAGTGATTCATTTTATTACACATATGTAAAGGGTTTATGGGAGTGTATCAAAGCGGTCGTGCATAAGGCGTCGTTTTCGGATATCTATTACTACAAATAAAGTAATTATCTGGTATAAAAACAAATTCAAATTTTTTAGCATAAAAATGAATTTTTTTTTATATCAACCAAGTCCATGGGCCGTAATTGTCACCTCCGTAACATAAAACCACTCTCTTAATCACACAATGCAATAATCACTCTCTTAATCACACAATGCAATAATCACTCTCTCAATCACACAATGCAATAATCACTCTCTCAATCACACAATGCAATAATCACTCTCTCAATCACACAATGCAATAATCACTCTCTCAATAACACAATGCAATAATCACTCTCTCAATCACACAATGCAATAATCACTCTCTCAATCACACAATGCAATAATCACTCTCTCAATAACACAATGCAATAATCACTCTCTCAATCACACAATGCAATAATCACTCTCTCAATCACACAATGCAATAATCACTCTCTTAATCACACAATGCAATAATCACTCTCTTAATCACACAATGCAATAACAGATGGAAAGATTAACACTTTAACTGCGTCTTCTTCTTTTTTATCAATTGATGTTAAAAAAAAAAAAAAAAAAAAAAAAAAAAAAAAGCGTATTAAATAATTACTCTTCAAGTTCATGTCAATATCCACATACATGTGTCATTGATATTCGCAGTGGAAATAACGATCAGTGATCAATATCATAACTCCTATAAGGAATACATAATAAAGAGTTGGGAAACGTTGACCCCTGGAACAGGTCTCTAGGAGGAGTAAGCATCCCCTGTTGACCAGTGACACCCGCCGTTAGCCCTATGTCTTGATCAGGTAAACGGAGTAATCCGTAGTCACAATCAGTGTGCCAAGAACGACCTAACATTCGGTATGAAACACGTCAGATAGAAGTTGACCCAATGGCAGGTTGTATTGGCAAATTAGATCGTTATAACGACCATAGAATTTGCGAAATGCTGACTTTAAACGAGACTGTTGAAACCCCTGTAACATCAACTTGTTTGTCAGTAGCCTGCCTCGATTTAAAAACTGATTAAATGCAGAAAAGCTCTTGCACATGCGTATCGAATCAGTTGAGATATATAAACACCATATGCAGGTGATAATGGATACTGCTACATAAATATAGAATTTTAACGATGCAGAAGCTGATGTCATCTTGTTTGTCATACAGTTGAGTTGTTAGATTGCCGTTAATGTTCATTTTCAATGAAATATCCAAGTGTGAAGCAGATGTGGAGGACTCTGTGGTGTCTTTTATCTCGAGTTCACAGGGATATATCGATTGGACATATGAATGAAAATTATTATTGTAAGTAGATAAAACGTCGTTGATATATCTAAATGTCGAGTTGAAGAGATTTTTTTCCTTCTTATGTAGAAGCTTTGGAATAAACTTCACTTCATAAGAATATTAAAAAAATGTCAGCTCAGAAAGGAGCAGAATTTGTGCCAATGGGAATTCCAACAAACTGTTGGAAGACCTAATCACCAAAGACTACGAAGATATTGTCAATGAGGAACCCCACATTCACCAGAAATTATGTAAATTAAAATACTATTTGATAGAGTTCTGTGTTTTGTGTCTAATTTTGATCAGGATCAAATTTGTAGAAACACTAGACTACACATTGTGTTTACTCTCTCTCTCTCTCTTATGTATATACGATGTGATTTGAAATTATAATAACTACCTACATTTTTTAAGTAGATATATGACAAGTACAGTGGAGGGGCAGTAGTATGAAAACCGCATTCAATGCAGCTGTTCATTTAGTTGGCTAGTTGTATATTGTTAACGTCCCGCTTGAATTATTTTTCCCTTATTGCCGGTGAAGGGCTGTAATATTTGGGTCTATTCTCATCGTTTACGGCCTTCAAGTAGGGAGGGGTCTTTATCGTGCCACACCTGCTGTGACATGGGGCCTCCGTTTTTGCGGTTCCGAGGACCTATTCTAACCCGGATCCCCATCGGATGAAGTTTGAGGTTGGTTTGATTCAAATTGATTGTTAATCCATTCTAATCAAACCAACCTCGATAGGTATGCTCAGAAAGTTACACTAGAACAGACGAACAGCTTTTACAGGCCAGTGAAAGGAGTGCACCTGTCCGTCTCTGTTTAAAGCACCAATCGATTTAAAATCAAACACATACATATTGTGTTTTCCATATCCCTCCGTTACTGCATCTACAGACTTGGGGGTGGAGATGGGCTGGTCATTGTTTGTAGTTGATTTCATTGATACATTCAAAGCAACCCTGCATTATTCAGGGTATCTGATTCAAGAAATTACATTGTATACAAAAATTGAACAAGCAAGTGTGATTTTTTCCCCTCAAAATTATTTAGGGTCAGAGTGAACTTCATGAAAAAGTTTGAAATATGCATCTCAGTGTGGTATCCAGCATTTAAAAAGACTTCATCACTAAAACTTTACAAGCAGAAAGTTTAGTTGGTTTTTGTTTTTCATTATTGGTCGAAAAATTACAAAAGACCTGTGTGCCTGTTTCTTATCCCTAATCTCAGGCAAGGTCTACTAGCCTGCGTTCTCTCTCTGGTGTTTCATATAACAAAGAGCGCATACAATAGGACAGAACTATTTTAAACACCACAATAAGATGCATGTACTTCAACTTCCTTTGGATTGATCGATGTTTTCCGCCACACTCAACAATTATTCAGTTGTTTTGTTTTGAACATATTTTATTGTACATACATGATATACAAAAGGATCAGAAACAAGTTCAAATAACTTACGAGTTCTTCTCCTCGTTATTCAGTTATCTGGTGGTGCCCGGTTTTTAATGGTGAAAGAGAGAACCCAGATACAACGTACCTAGGAAGAGACCACCGACCTTCCGAAAGTAAACTGGGAAACTTTCTCACTTACCGACGCGAGCGGGATTCAAACCCGTGCCGACCAGAGGTGAGAGGCCGTGTGATTTTGAGCGCGATGTTCTAACTACTCGGCCCTCACACTAGGAAAAAAGTGCATTGGTTGATCATGATCAAAAGTTATTTAAGGAGAAAATGCTCAATTGCTGATAAGCCTATTATTACATTAAAGAATGTGGGTTTTCCCTACCGATTTGTTATTTCCCTGATAGAAAGATAGGATTTTGATTCTCGGGTGGACGCTACATAAATAAAAACTTAGAATGGCCTAACTTAGGAAAATAAAAAAAAAACTATACAACAAAGATCAGAGGTGGATCCAAAGAGGGAGTGGGCAACTCAAGTTTGCATCTCTTCGTCCATGGAAAGGAGGTTGAAGACCCCAAAATATGTTTAAATATGAAACCAAGGGTGAACTGTACATCTACCATTGCAGGGTGAACTGTAGATCTACCATTGAGGATGTATTTTTTGTTCACCTGCTGTTCTAAGTAGAAAGTCGGATAAGTTTAATAACATTTAAACTGGCGCCTGTTGATACACCCTCGATACCCGGGTCGTATGATGGGAAGGCACAGTGTGTCCGTCTGTCGACATCTTGCGGGTCGTATGATGGTAAGGCACAGGGTGTCCGTCTGTCGACATCTTGTGGGAAGGCTAGCGGGTCGTATGATGGTAAGGCACAGGGTGTCCGTCTGTCAACATCTTGCAGGAAGGCTAGCGGGTCGTATGATGGTAAGGCAGGGTGTCCGTCTGTCGACACCTTGCGGGAAGGCTAGCGAGTCGTATGATGGTAAGGCACAGGGTGTCCGTCTGTCGACATCTTGCGGGAAGGCTAGCGAGTCGTATGATGGTAAGGCAGGGTGTCCGTCTGTCGACACCTTGCGGGAAGCCTAGCGGGTCGTATGATGGTAAGGTAGTGTGTCCGACTGTCGACACCTTGCGGTAAGGCTAGGCTAATCAAATACACGTGTTCCCATTGAGTAGAGGAAGTGTATCGTCTTTGAAGGCGTAACACATATAAATACTTCCAATATCTTCAATGATATCACTGGTGGACTTTCCTTCAGTCAAGTTTACTAAACGTACATAGGCACTCCCGAAGGCATGAAAACATGATAGAAACAGTACTATTATAATGAAACCCTGTGCAGAATAGTTTATTCAACTACCATAGTTACATTGTATTACGCATTCGTATCCTTGTGGAAAGGACCGCGGGTACGAACAAAGCTAGGATAATAAAACTTGGCACACACTTATTGAGGAAGATACGTGGTTTTGTTTTTCTTTCTCGAGGTCAAAGAATTATTAACGCTGGACTCAAGGTCAAAGAATTATTAAAGCTGGACTCAAGTTCAAAGAATTATTAAAACTGGACTCAAGGTCAAAGCATTGATAAGGCTATAAACATCAAACTGTGGAAATGATTCCCATGGTGTTGTCGCCAGTAAGTTTCAATATGAAAGTTATGGCTTCTCGAATTACGATTCATTAAAAATTTTCTACAACTTGACACTTAATTGAAAATGGTTTACATTTGGATGTTTTGCATCAATACTGAACGAGATTTTGTAATCTGGGTATTGCTCCGTTTCATGTTCCAAACAAAAGGCCCACATGCCTTATCGGTCACCTCAATACGAGTGAAAAATTATCACTACTCTCAAGGGCTATGAAATCTTGAAAAAATTTCCTGTTCTGAATATCTAAGCTAAATTCTAATGTTCAGCAACAATATAAAACAAGATGTGTTCTTAAAACTTCACTGCCCTCAAAAGTGCATACACTGGTGAAAGGCGTTAAATAATAGGCGTATTAACATTAAAACATCAAAAGATGTGACTATTTGGACCCATCCTAAAGTCATAGTTCCTGGGTTGTGAAATTCACCATTTTTTGTACATCCTTTTCTGCTATTCCTAAGCATGCAGTTAGATTTTATACAATATTTACACTTGACACATAAATACTGTATAATAATTTTGGCCCCCAACCTGGGGTCAAAACCCTTACTCTGGGGATAATCAAATTTACAATCTTGGCAAGACTACCTGCTCTATCCACTTAGTTTCAATTTAGTATCAATAGCACTAAAGAAGATGCCATTTAAAGTGTTTTACACATAAACACTATATACCAAGTTTGGCCCCACCCTGGGGTCAGAGATCCTACCCCAGGTATCATGAAATTTACAATTTTGGTAGAGGCCTTCCTACTCTACATCACTATGCATTTAGTTTTTTCTTACATGTGTTAGGTTCTAGAGAAGATTTTGGAAAATTGGTCAATTTTGACCCCGCCCCTAGGGTCCCAAATTCCTGAAATTTACAATTTATGTCCCCCTTGTCCCACTGATGCTTCATACCAATTTTGAAATGAATTGGAATGGTAGTTATTAAGAAGTTAAAAATGTTCAATTGTTAACACACGACGACGGACGACAACCAATTGCAATAGATAAAATTGTTGTTGGAAATGCCAGGATGTAAAAAATAAAATTTAAGACAATTAAGGGAGTTAGCTCCTGAGCTTTTCAGTACAACTGCGCAGGATGCTACAACTAAGTATTCACTGGTTCAATACTGATCCCATTGGTGCAAATATATTACAAATCTATTGCTGAAGCCTATCCAGTTGAAATTTTTTTGTGTGAATTCAAATTTTGAAAGGGTTTGACAGGGACTATATTTTGTGGCGGAAGGATTCACTAATCAAAAAGTTCTAATTCTGCATGATATTACAGTTTCTGTTTCATCCAATGTATCGTCTATTTTTATACTCCAATACTGTATTTCAGTTTTATAATTTATGATACAGGTAGTTGAGACTTGGAACTATTTCAAATGTTGTAATTTATTAACTTGGTTGATATATTTTTCCAAACAGAACACCGATTCTTTAAAAAGTTTTAATTAATTTACTCGAAATTTTGTATACAAATTCAGTATTTTCGCCAATAATTCAAAAATTTGATCTCCAACCCCCACTTTTTTCAGTTGTATTTTAAACTGGAAAACCAGATCTTGATAATTATGTAAAATTTCAGAAATTGACATTATTCCTAATATGTTCTTTTAAACTCTCAATTTTGATATCATGAAGTTTTTCGTTTATCAAGTGCAAAAAGGTCATTATTTATTTCCTTTACTAGTATTAATTTCTTTTTTCATCTGTAGTGTTAGAGGACATGATTATGTATCTATTTTATGTAATGATTGATTTGTGTTGCTTATGTTGTGTTGACACTAACAGAACAATGAAGTTTAATTGAATAAATTTTAAGTGCAAAAAGGTCATGTTTAGAACACTATAGCTCAATAACAAGCGTTGCGACCCGTTTTTCTTTTTAATTTCCTAATTCCCCTTCAATTACACTTCCCAAAAAATTGACATTACTCTAAATGTCAGGTGCTAACCTCTTTAAAGAAGTCATAAAGTTGCTGTGTACATCAATGCGTGACCGGTCATCAGGATATGCTTACTCCCAAGTACCTCATCCAACCTCTGGTGTTTGTCCCTCTGTTAATTGTCTTTTATAGTGACCGGTCATCAGATGTTTACTCCCAGGTACCTCATCCCACCTCTGGTATCTGTCCCTCTGTTAATTGTGTCTTTTATAGTGACCGGTCATCAGGAGATGTTTACTCCTAGGCACCTCATCCCACCTCTGGTGTTAGTCCTGTTAATTCTGCGTCTTCTGTAGGATGATTGATCACTGTTCGTAATCTTCACTTGTTCATTTAAGTGGAACGTTGAGAACCATCAAAATATCACGGAGAGCAGTTAGCAGCCAGTTATTTTAAAATCAGAACCATTAAACTATCACTGAGAACAGTCAGCAACCAGTCATTTAAGTTACTGCAGAAACCAAAGTCTTTTTGTCATGCTCTTTTTTAACAATCCACACCTACCACCTCATTAGACATGTTCCTGATACAAATAAGAAGCCACCATTTCTTACAGTTCTCAGTTTATAGCCAAGTTCAAGATACAGACAGACAAAAAACAATGCTCCCGATCTTTGATCTTGGGGTATAAAAATAACAGAATTTTCCTGAGTGACCTTGACCTTTTACTTTGCAAATCTAAAAGATCCAAGGTCTTTACATACACATTTTCGTATAGTAGATAAAATATTGGATAAACATGCATCATCTGGTTTAAATCTTGAACACAATAAAGTTGGATAAAAGAGTTACTAATCCATTCAAAACCTGTTCTCATTTTTTCCCCAATACATGATCAAATATGACAATTTATTCAGAACATCATACGCATTTATATACTATGAAATAAGTTACATATGTTCTATAAATACACGTATTTTCATAGACTCGTCTTCTGTACGTAATACATGTATCAACTCTCAAGTTTATCTTGTCACTGTACAATTTTATTTCAAAAAGTTCTATATAACTTCATCAGGAAGTGAACACCACCTTTCACACTAAAATTCTATACATAATAAAACAGTCCATTTCGATATCTTGCAAATGTATTAGTCCATTTTATTTTTCCTAATAATGAATACACACGCTTAAAAAAAATTAAAAATGTGCCTCGTACACTTCATTCTCGTATCCACGACTACACATGTACAGAATAAATGAGATGATTAATATAGTTTTTAACATATACAAGATCTACCATAATGAAATTATAAATATATTGATGAGCATAGGACTGGACTTCCCTGCCATTGAGAACTAAGATCACAAATACATGGGACGAGTCGCACACAAGCATCATTTAGTAACAAGCACAATAAAACTGTGCCCAATGTTTCTAAAAAAAAAATCAAGATTTAATTCATTAAAACATTCACACACAAAGCCTGAAAGACTTTAATGATGTGTGTATTCACAATGGACACTTCACAGAATTTCCTTAATAAAATATCTCCACCAGCAAACCGTCATTTTATTCTTTCAGGAAAATCATCATATTAACAGGTATTTTCTGCTGTTGTCCATTTTTTTGAAGAAATTTGCGGATAGGAAAGCTCTGCAAAAATTACAGTGGCAAAAACTATATATATATCGATACATACAAGTATAGATAGGGTGTATTGCAACCTCAGGAATCGGAAACGCAGAATACAGTTACCTTTTAGAGATCGAATCGCGAAAATTTCCACCGCAGATAATACCGGTTATACAGTACAGGTATATATTTGATGACGGTGTGAAATGGGAGACCTATCATACTCAGTGTTAGTATTGATTACAGTTACACAAGAAGAGTCGACATTAACAAGTCGGATTATCCTACAAGAATTACAAACATTGAATGACACGTTTACATACAATTACATGCAATCATATTGGCTCCAGCTAGCAATGATAATAAACATATGCACAATGACTATCATGAAAGATTTCCCCCTGAAGAGCCGATCGACATGACAATCTGGACTTGCACAGATGCCACGAAAATCATTTAACAGAAAGCAATCAATACACATATAGCCTTCATCACTAATTGATTCAGACATCGCTGTATTTACAAACTGCTTAAAATTGACCATTCTAATGCACTGTGCACACTGACTGACACACATTGTATGCAGTATCTAAATTTACTGCAGAGAAGATGCACAACAGCGTTAGGCGTAATCGTGACTTGGTTAGGCCTAATCGTGACTTAGTATATCTTACATGTATGGTAATATTTAAATACCTTTATATTTGAGCAAAACATGACTAACAGCCTTTTCCTGCAAAATATAAATTCCATTAAAATAATTAAAAGTATTCCTGGAAAAGCTCATATTCTGCGCAAAACTTGGCCATGATCCTAAAAAATGTCACAAATTTAAACATTTCATTCAAATACATAGGCTTTCCTTGGATTGCAAATCGAAATGACCCAAACAATGCCAGTATAGACTTGACTAGTACAATCAGAACAAGTACTTCCTACAGTTCTTCGCTCCACATTGACAAACAATCTTGTACTGGTCAGTTACAGTTTTGGGCAAGAGTTTCTCCGGTGTCTTTTTCGTGACAGGATCCATGTTGATTCCCATCCCGTTGACCGGAGCATCCCCCGTGGCGGTCGTCTTTATCTCTGTCCCCGTGGCGGTCGTCTTTATCTCTGTCTGTATGACTTCCTCCTCCTTGTCTGCTGCTTCACTTCCCTCGGTGTCGGTTTCTTTAGAAGTGTCGGTTTCTCCTTGCGTTTCGTCGGAGGTGTCTTCGTCCTCCGTGGCAGTGCTACCGTCACTGGTCAGGTCAATGGACTGGGTACTGGACGCTTGCAGCAGCTTGGCCTGTTTTGAGATGTCTACGTTATCTAGTGTAGGAGCTTCATTAGTAGTGTCCCCTATAGTAAAGACAACATCGAGACATTAAAAAACTCCATAAAGCAACACATTTCACGTTGCAACCCTTTCAAAGTTTTTAATCACAACAGCAATTCTCATCAAATATAATGATTTTTTTTTTTTTTTTTTTTATCTTTTATTTAATTCAATATCAACAAATATATAAATAATTCATCAACATAATGCAATTTCATGCAAAAAAGTTTACAATAGTTAGATTGGATTGTCAAGTCATACTATTCATAAATACACACACACAAACACTATTATTTATCACATGAAAGGCTACCCTTGTTTACCTGTAAGGCACACTACCACATACACAAAGAGTCCAATTGCCTCCAGGTAAACAAAATGTGAAGGAGCCGTCTCCCTCCACATCGGGCCTCTCATATACAAAATTCAAATCAAGAAGTATCAAAAGTTGTACAAACTTTCTTAAATATATTTTTAATACATGTACATACATTTGAATACGATTTTTCTGCAATGTATTGATATGTATTTAAAGCCCGTTTCACAGAGAGATATAAATTTTCACTGTTACAAGAGGTTTCAGTTAGTCTACTTCAGTGCAATGAAAGAAATAAAAATATTAAGAGCCTCTGATAGATTTGTTTCATTATAAAAGCCTATGACGATGTTTCCAAGAAATATCAAGATTTAGTACATTATTAATCCTTTTCCATATTCTTTTAGACGATCTGCAGGCATATATAAGGTGTTCTATGTTTTCAATTTCACCGCAGTTTTCACAATATTTTTGTATATTTGGATTCCATTTGCTAACATTCAGATTATTATTCAAAAGTTTATGTAATAATTTATAGTTAAACTCTGATATTTGTTTATCTGAAATTTTTACGACTTTTAAGGTAGCGACGGATAGCAACCACGTGATCAGTAAAAATTGTGTATTTTCACGTGAATTCATTTTCCGGAATTCCTTACTCCGTCATAGAATAGTCGAAAAACAAAAAGGGGTTCCGAAAGTGTTTTGTTGCTGTGACTGACTCGCCTACAGAAAATATGCACATACCACATAAGTATACGTCAATGTCTGTAATAATGGTAGATCAAATGTTTCATCTGTGTGAAACTTTTTGCTAATCGAAATGTTAAACCAACCACCAATCCATGTACATAGATGCGCTACGTAAACAAAGTTGTTGATTGATGCATCGTAATGTCCGAGTGCTGCATGCTGAGAGATTAAATACTGTTTATACAGTCATTGAGAGGCTAAACAAAGTTTCTTGCAAGAAGAGGAAGTTGGTGGATGCATTCAACTTGGACAACGAAATCATAGTTTCTCAATCGAGGATTAAGAATATCAATTATAAATATATCCATATATATCTGAAATTCTATTATTAAGCTGTTAAAATGTGTAGTAATAGTGAATGTATATGTATAACTTCTCTTTATGAAATAAAATTCACGATAGAGAAGGCACATGTATACAGAGTACATGATATATCATACCACATTAAACGGTTTATTTGCGTGTTTTAACTTAAATCACTTACGTGATGACGTCACGATAGGTAAACAGTTTGTGATTAACTTTTTTATTAGTCCATAGGGAAAGCGAGAGCATAATAATTGGCAGGTCAAATAAATTTTACTCCCCCATATGCTAGCTGTACAATAATGATTCAAAATTTCGAGTTTCTACATTTTAATTGAATATTACAATTTGGATTGCAAGTTTAAGACGGAAGTTCAAGCTTTCTTTCAACTTCTAAATTCACGTCTCCATCCATATACTATGATTGATATACTATGAGTTGGTTGTACTCTGCGTGAAAACCACGACTGTATCCTGCGTATAGGAATGGTTGTATCCAAATGACGTTTGTCCATGGTGTTGCAGGAAACTGATGTAGGCCTACATAATTTGACCCGTGTTTACTTTCATGTATAAAGATTTATCATGTTTATATGTATCATGACAGTTCATGATATGAATGATTTAATACTAAAATACATCACTTAACAAATGTAGTACACATTGAAGGTCAATTTGAATGTTCATACTTCAGATTGAAAATCGAAGTTACAAGTGGATATTGAAAAACTAATGCAATGATTTTTAAAAATAAAAACCACAACGAACAATAGGCCTATGTGTGGCTTTTATTATAAACACAACATTGTATATATGATAGTGAAATTTGTAATTTACTTCACTTGGATAAATTTATAGCGTTATGAATTTGCATTTAATTTTGATAAAAGTAGATATGATTCAAATTTTATTTCTAAAAAATTCAGAAATATCTTAATCTCTTGAGATGCATTTTTCTTCTGGTTTGCGTCAACAGTTATTTAAATAGGCTATGACTGGTATTCGTTTCTTTGACGTATTGGACTGTACTTCCGTGGGCCAGTTGATAAACATGACATAACAACATAACCATGATAATGCAAACTTTGATAAGTTATGAAAGTTTGACAATTTCATCTCATATTTTGATTAATTTCATACATATTGACTATTGAAGAATCCAGACTCGTTTTCCCTGAAATTCAAACAATATTTTACAACACTTTTTGAATTATAACAAAATTAACATTGAAAGTAAAGTGTTGAAATTAATTTACAATCCAGTCATCAAAAACGAAAACAAGACCTAAGAATATTCACTGCCTTACAGTTACAGTCTGATTATAACCACTCCTCCATTACAGTCGTATCGTCGTACCGAGTGATGGCGGAGGGGGTGGGGGAGGGGGTGCTATTAGCAATCGCGTTCATTCATATTTTGACGACATTGGTTAACTCTAAAATTAATTTTTAAATGACATCTGAAATGTATTTTTGTACCATACTTGGTTTATATATTGAGGACTCAAATTTCCCCTGTTCGATTATAGATCTAGTCTAGAAAGGGGGGGGGGGGGGGGGGGGAGTCATAGAATTATAAGTTCATTGATGACTGTATCACTAAGGATAAATAAAATTTCAGCATAAAACATTCATGCAGAATATTACGATCTACAGAGCAAATGTTTAATCCCCCGTAAATACTATCTGCAACAAAGTCGTCATCTGATATCTGTGAAGTTGGACTGAACTGAAGACTGAAGTTTATAGCGCACGACGCTGAGTGGAACTTAAAACGATCGTTGTCGCTGTCACATTTGATGACAATGAACCAATTGATTTTTTTAAAAGCTTCATATCTCGGGAATTCTACCCCCGCTCGCTGTTTGCACAACAAAATCCTTACACTCTCTTATAAATCTTATGTACACCGGAAGTCAACAAGGACGTAAACGAGTCTTGCGCCACCTATGTTTGAAATAGGGGAAACAACTGACAAATATTCGCAATTGATGTTTACTAATGTCAAAATCTTGATTTTCATCAAGTTTACAATTAAAATCTCCAAAAACGAGTAAATTTTCGGTATTAGATGCTTTTTTTTTAATCCAAGATTTAGAATTTCTAAAAAAAGATTTTCTATCTAGTACTTTGTTTGGAGCATATAAATTAGCAGTGTCATTGAACTTAATATTCAATAATATCTTACGCCCATCAGTGGATCTATGACAATTAATAAATTCAAAAGCAAGGTTTTGTCTAATAAGAATTGACACACCTCTGCTCGAGGACGAGTCTGAAAAGCAATGATAGTTGGTTCCTCGCCACCTTGCATTATATGAGTATTCTATAAAATGAGTTTCTTGTAATAATACAATATCTACATGTATATCTAAATCTTGTAATCAATCATACAATGTATTACGCTTATTATAGTCATTCAAACCTCTAGCATTTAAAGAGAAGAATTTTAACAAAGGACTTGTGGTCATTTAAGGGCTAGTGTTCTAATACCTTAATCACTGTCCATCACCTTAATCACTGTCCATGTCTGACCTATAGTCTCCATCATCAGTGGTCAGGTTGTCACGTGACCGTTTGTTATTACCATCTTTCAACTGGCTAACAAAAGTCGTGATCTCCTGCTGCTTGTTTCTGGATGATTTTCGGGCTGGCTGCGTAGGTACAGAGTTGCTCCGTGGCTTTTTCAATTGTTTTTTAGCGACAGTTTTAATGATTTTACCAAGCTTGTTTAAGCCCGGCCAGGCCTTTGGGCGTGTATTAAGTGTGGCAGCTTCATCCAAACCGCTCCCCCAAAAATCGTCCTGTGTAGCTTCTACCACAGTTGTGTTAGGGTCAAGCTTTTGTACTGTATCTCTGAAAGATTTCACCTGCTTGAATTTCGCTTCAATAATTGTTGTCATGACCTCAACTTTCTCTGTTTCCCAAGACGAATTAGTCTTCACGACATCACCAATGCGCTTTGCTTCTAAAGCATTAGATGCGGAACGAATACGATCAGCCGCCAGGGTTCGAAATTAACTCATGTCCGTAAGTCCGAGACTAGCAGAAAACGTGTCGGACTAGTGAACTCTCTATAGCACTAGTCCGTACGGACTAGTGAAAATCCGGAAATCAATTTTGAATTGGTAAAGATTTTAGCAAGATTTGTCTGAGTCTCTTAGATGTTTGAACTTATGGTTGATTACCTGCATGGTCAGGTGTTTGCATGACTATGACAGTCTGATCTTCCAAACACATGGAGTGCGTTTGAGACCACCGTTCTTCGAACATGCACACATTGTCAAATTCCTGCCGATTCTGAACGCCGAGTACACATCACGAGAACGTGTTCTAGGTGCAAGAATTGCAAGTAGTGTGGTCTGAGAACATGCACGTTTGTATGCAAATGTTCTTGTCATTCACGACTCTAACACAGTAGTTCATAACACTATAGCTCATGACTTGGTCAATCGAGTGAATTTTATTGACTTTATTGATAAAATTTCGAACTCCGGTGACTCTAAGGTCTGAACACCAAAACAACAGGAACGTCGATCTCGAACGCACTTATGGACGTTTATCAAAGGATTACCTCGGAGGTTAATATTGTATGCTTTTGAAGATCTTGAATGCGAAATAAAATATGGTGGTCTCTTTTTCTTCTGTACGTGTCAGAAATTGAATTGTTTGCAACTGTGATGTGTTTAGTTTGATTAAAATGAAGATAATTTTTTTTTATATACTGGACGGACTAGTGAAATGCTTTGCGGACTAGTGAAATGCTTTGCGGACTAGTGAACATCAATAGTGACTAGTCCGTACGGACTAGTGCTTGAAAAAGTTAATTTCAAACCCTGGCCGCTGATATGTCGCCATTCCGTATTGCTTTTGTGAGCTGGAAGGCATGCTCTGTAGATTTATGTAACTCTCCATTAACATTTACATCACAGGCATGGAAATTTGAAAGGACATTTTCGTGCCCTCGAAAAGCAACTACGTTTTCTTGGGTTTCGTAGAATTCACAATCGACTGAACCGGGCTCATGCCCAGCTTTCTTGCAGACTTTGCAGCACTTACCATTCGGACAATTTCGAGCAAAATGACCGGATTTCCAACATTTATGACACTTAACCTCAGGTTTTGAGATGTTTTGGCCATAATGATAGATACGGCATTTTTTCCCCGACACAATATCCTGTTCTAGGCAGAGTGACACCCTCTGGTAATGGTGAAATATAAATGAAGCGATTTCCATTTTGCACGCTTGTCATTTTACCCGTAACTGGATTTCGAATATTTTCATATCTCAATTCGCTTTTAAGTTCTATGTTGAATTGCTTTAACATGCCAATGATTTCGGCGTCCTGAACTGAAAGTGGAACTCCAGCAACGGTAACTTTCAGAACTGGATCTTTAGGGTGTAATGCTCCAGATGTAAAGGGATTAGAGTCATAGACTTGCACGGTCTGGTTCTGAAACTCAAAACCCTCCTGAAGCAACTTTTGTCTGGAGTCTCTGTTCTTCATATAGACTCGCCATAAATCTCTGTCTAATTGCAGACATTTTACATCGTCTCCAACGGTGTTGATGATCGCACAAAGAATGTCATAATCTGCAACTCTTGTATTACCCGCAAGAAGTTCACTGTTCTTAAAATAAACTGGTATTTCTGTTTTGTTTTTCATTTTGTTATTCATTGTCCTTGTACTTGTACACGGGAGTGAGTAAACATTCACCCGTAACAATAGCGATTGATAAATACACTCCGAGAAATGAATTAAATTACACAAAATGGCACACGAATGCACTGAAAGTCTTATGCATTAATTTGGTCAAAATCTCACAGCTCTCTAAAGTACGTCTACCTTGGAGCTTGTCACGAGACCGATCCTCAAATATAATGATAATCAAATATAATGATAATTCTATGTGTCTAGTTATCTATAGTAAGCTAGGAATGAACAACTCTCATTATATATAATGACAACAGCAACTCTCATCATATATAATGATAATTTTATGTGGCTAGTTATCTATAGTAAGCTAGTGATGAACAACTCTCATCAAATATAATGCTAATTCTATGTTTGAGAAGTTCCGTAACTAACCAGTAATCAAACGTATATTCTAAGTTTGAGAAGTTCCGTAACTAACCAGTAATCAAACGTATATTCTAAGTTTGAGAAGTTCTGTAACTAACCAGTAATCAAACGTATATTCTAAGTTTGAGAAGTTCCGTAACTAACCAGTAATCAAACGTAAATTCTAAGTTCAAGAAGTTCCGTAACTAACCTGTCATCATGTAATTAAACGTATATTCTAAGTTTGAGAAGTTCCGTAACTAACCTGTCATCATGTAATCAAAGGTTAACTCCTCCCCTTTCTCGATGTCCCTCTTGGAGAACAGAGCAATGCGAGGCAGACGAGGGTCTAGAGTGTTAATCCACACAGCAAACACTTCTAAATTTGGATCACACTAAAATAACCCATGGAAATTATTCAAAAACCTGATGTTGGAAAAGATTTCAAGTTAAAGAAAATAAAATCTGGATACTGTGTACATCAATATTATGATTCTTGATTTTCTACATAACTCCACTTTAAACACAGCTTGGCATTCTTTTCAACTTCATTTGGTAAATCTACTTTAAACGTTTTCTCGTGTAAATACTTTTCTTGATCTTGTTTTTTTAAAAACATTTTCATTCTGTCTGCTGAGGACGCCTTACTGAATGATTTATGAAATGAGACACGTTGCCATAGTAACCAGCATCCACTGTGAAGGGGCAGTCTCCCGGGTTGTAGTCTAAATCAAAAAGGTAGGTCCTGCCGACAGCGTCATACTGCCTACCCCGCCGCTCGGCTTCCTTGTCGGTGATCACCTGTTACATGATAATTTCCAACACGTTCAATTCGAACACGATGGTCTTTGAATTTCTTTAACAATATTTCATAAATGCGAAGATGACTTAAATGATTTTCAAACATAAACTTTTTAACTCCCAAGTAAAAATTTTTAATGAAATGAAAATTAATTTCAATGAGATAAAAACATGTAAATCTTTGAATTCTTGGTAGAAACTTTCAATGAAATGAAAATCAATATAACTGTCCCTACCTCTCCCACATATTCCACTACGAAGGAGCCTTCTTTAATTTTCTGTAATGTCTTCACGCCCCACCCCCGGCCATTGGCAGTGCGGAACAGACACACTTTGAATTTCCGGCCCTGCTGGACTACCCTATTGGGGCACTCAACTCCACACTGGCATCGCCTGTTACATTCATATATAGGAGTTCCCCGCATAACCTTCAGTCTCTTCTTCTTGTAGTAAGCAAACATTGAACCACACTGGGCGGGACAGCATGTTTTTTGACTGCTATGGCAATCTTCACACTCACATCCTACGATCGGGTCGTCCGGTATCGTGATTCCCTCCCCTGACCGATAGTCATTTATATACATAAAGTTTTCAGGTGGCCCCTCTAGATCCACCACATTTTCCACCACAATCCCTGCTGGATCTGTGTTAATTCTATTCAAATGTCTCTCCCACTCTTTCAACTCTTTCTGAACCTCAACTCTCTTCTGTTTGTAGAATTTCGATCTTGGGTTCAGCTGTTTCATGCCTGGAGCCAGGGCTCTCCGGGGCACAAATCTGGATTCTCCATAATTCCTATTGATTCCTTTGTATACCGGCCTCTTCCCTGTCTTTGTGGGACTAGATAGAGACATGAGTCCTAGAGGCGACAATGTGTCTCGAACAGGTGCAAGTTTGAGGAAGATTTCATCTACCCTGTTACGCTTTGGATTGGGAGCCAGATCATCCTCCGTCTCCACGATCCTGCGCTTCCTTCCTTTGGCCTGGAATTCTTTGAATTCTGCGAGCAGATCTTCACAGGATAGATTGTCCTTGGGTTCCCAGGAATTATAAGCGTTGCTCCAACCTTTCCACTTAATGAGATAGAAGTCCTTGTCCTAAACAAGAAAACTGATTTGAATAATTTGAACACACCAATATGTACAAGTACTAATGATATGAGAAAACTTAAGTGTCTACTAATGATTTTCCAAATTTGTTATGAAACAAGAGCAATGCTCACTAAGAATACCTCCCCGCTTACCCCAATCTCCCAAAGGGTGTTGGTAATAGGTAAAACTTCAGTATTATGATCCAAAAGGTATCTAGGAACAAAGCATCTCCATGCGATGAAAAAAGCCATTAAAGAATTTAAATGGAAACCATATTGCTACTTCGATGTCCAATGCACGTGACCTTTGACCTTTTGACCCCAAAATCGATAGGGAACATCTTCATCCCATGGGTAGTCCATATGTACGATATGGTGACTGTAGGTGGAAAGGATAACGCTTTAGAGCCCGGAAACCATATTGCTACTTCGATGTCCAGTGCGCTTGACCTGTGACCCCAAAATCGATAGGGAATATCTTCATCCCATGGATAGTCCATATGTACGATATGGTGACTGTAGGTGGAATGGATAACGCTTTAGAGCCCGGAAACCATATTGATACTTCGATGTCCAGTGCGTTTGACCTTTGACCCCAAAATCGATAATGAACATCTTCATCCCATGGGTAGTCCATATGTATGATATGGTGACTGTAGGTGGAAAGGATAACGCTTTAGAGCCCGGAAACCATATTGCTACTTCGATGTCCAGTGCGCTTGACCTTTGACCTTTTGACCCCAAAATCGATAGGGAACATCTTCATCCCATGGGTAGTCCATATGTATGATATGGTGACTGTAGGTGGAAAGGATAACGCTTTAGAGCCCGGAAACCATATTGCTACTTCGATGTCCAGTGCGCTTGACCTTTGACCCCAAAATCGATAGGGAACATCTTCATCCCATGGGTAGTCCATATATATGATATGGTGATGGTAGGTGGAAAGGATAATGCTTTAGAGTCCGGAAACCATTGCGTCTACAGACGGACGGACAACCCGATTCCAGTATACCCCCCCCCCCCACAACTTGTTGCGGGGGGGTATAATTAGCACAACAATGTCTCAATGTTACTATCATAATTCAAATGGGTGTCCCCTTTTCCTGGAAGATTTGAAATTGGCTCAGGACAAGTGAATACCATGTATTTATCTCCGTTGAATGGTGTTGATGAGTAAAATTTTCTGATATACCTATTTCGAAATTTGAAAATTATTTCTTTCAACATTTGTTCTGAATGAAAACAACTTTGCCTGTGTGAATATTACTAGTATGTATATTAAACATCTCAGTCCTAATAAACATCCCCCCTTAAATAACTCGTACCAATAAACAGCACAGTTCCCACTGCCAAATAATTTAGATTTATCCAAAGTTTCACGCTGGAAATTGTCCAGTAACAAATTGCCGAGTCTTTGTAATTTGAGGCTCACAATTCACTTTGTTTGAAACATTGTACGAGTTAATTAATTTTTTCACTTCCTTTTAAATGGACAGTCTTGGCACTTAATGCCCTAAATTACAAGCCCATTGGGCTAGTAAGAGTACAAAAATTATTAGCCCAATAAAGGCAATTTCACCCCTCTAGAACTATAGGTTCAATCTTATATTTGATTCCTGAATTAATATATCTTAGTAAAAAATAAAATTGATAAAATAAGTATGTTGCAGTAGTAATGAATCTTTTTTATCAATTAGGCCACAATTAAAAGAATGTTTGTTTCCCCTCCCCCGGGTCTAGTTTTTGAAACTGACCAGGCAGGCAGGTGATATTTTTTTTTTTTTAAATTCATATAATTTTATATGTATTGTCGGAAAAAAGCAGATCTGTCAAACAGGGCACTGATTGTCTTCAATGCTTAACATCTGGAGAAGAGAACATTTATACTTCTATGTTGAGGATTGGTTGAGCTTCAATGTTTTATGTATTAAAATCCTGGAATGGCTTGCTGGCGTTGAATCTGTATGCTAATATGAATGCTCTGGATGTGTAATTTCTGTTTTCTTTACTCCGACATTTCTTTAAAAAACATTTAAAGAAATAAATGAAAATAAACAAAAAACATTTATTCTTGACTAGAAACAAGTAGAAACAAATATCATAAACAACATGTTAAAAAGAATGACTTAGAGAGGATGAATATCAGACTAGAATTAACTGATTGTCAGACTAGAATTAACTATTTCTTAATTGGATTTCTCTTTGGGACTTCCAATTTTTTTGAACGACACAAGTCACAAACTGGCAGCACAACTTTAAAGTTTTTGCACAAGTCCTTGTCCTTTTGGATCTCTGTTGCAACACAATATGCACATATGTCTTTGCGGCCAACATCCGAGCTGTAGTATGCAAATTCAATGTGACTGGTACATGCAAGCTGGAGTCTTGTGAAAACTTTTCCATGTAGAACATCCCCTGAAAGTGACAAAAAAACACTTGTCAGAGAAAAAAATTGATTTTAATGTTTTTGTGCTCTTTATTTTCTTTTTCAGATTACCCAAGGTTAAATTCAAAGATTCATCCCTACTTCCATTACTTCAATGATACAAATATTATAAAGATGTTATCATTCAATGACTGTAAATATAAAGGCTGCCAAAAACATAATTTCCACAGATTGTGCATTTAATACTGAATGTCCTTTTGGAGAGTGAAAAAGGGGAATATGCATGGTAGATGCAAACATGTTTTATCCTGCACATGTATATAAGGCCTACAAAAAGCATTTAAATTTTTTAACAATGCAAGGATACAGATTGAATGTGGACAAACACACAAATCCAATTTCTGTTCTTCTGACATTTTGTCATTTGATTAAAAAGATTTGAAAAGTGAATATTCATCTTAGTTCATGTATCCATTGTTTATGATATTGATCATCATGATGATAAACAAATGAAAAAAATTTGGGCAGCACTTCCCCTAGGAATTTACCGTTTTTACACCCCTACCATAAATTTCCCCAGACCAAAAGTTTGGGAACATTGAAGAAAGAAATGAAATGGTGTGGGACAGACTCATTTATAACTTTAAGACATGAGCCATACACCATCTCAAACCTACTTGATAGAAATATAATAATGCATATAAATTACCTGTAAATCTGGGAGAGGCTTCATCAATCTTTTGAGGGAGCTTTGTCAGTGTGCTGGACTTTCTCATCAAAACATCGAAAGCTGTAGAACATGTAGGAGGATTTTGACCTTTTGGTACATTGTTATTTGGTTCTAAGTCTCTTATCACGTCAAATTGTACATATTTCAATTTTTTATCAAAGTTGTGAACCACTTGTATCTGTTCTTCAAAATCTGGCTCAAAAGTTACACCGTTGGCAAGTTTGTCCGACACGGTGACAGTTACTTCGTCCAACTTGTCTATGTTATGGTCGCCGTCCGCTGTCAAATCATTCAAAACCTCATTCCATGTACAGTGTTTGGAGAAACTGTAGAGTCTGTTGACTATTATGGGCACAACTTTAGATGTGTGTTTGTATTTTATCTTTACAGTAGACGACAACGCTATTCTGTCACCCATTTTTTCAAGTATCGATAAATCCCGGTAACTTCCGAAAAAAGCAGAAGTAACGTCTAGAACCGACACGGAGCGGACACGATTTTTTTACGGAAATAAAAAAAAAAAAACATCGCAATTTTTTGGCAAAAAATTTTTTGACCCGGGCCCTTTTTTTTGACCCGGTCGGGGCGAGGGGAAACAAACATATTTTTATTTTTGGCCTTAGCACACAAATACCCGTTATCAACGGCAGAAAATTTTGAATTTCCTTAACAAGGATTATCAAAATTTCACAAAAACTGGTTATAACAATATATTAGTATTCATAATAATTTCATGAAACTGTTTCATCAAATATTAGACAAAATGTTTGTGAAAAATGAAGGAAATCTAACACATCATGGACTAAAGGATTAATTAAATAAAAACAGAGTTATTGCCCTTCGATTCAATTTGACTATTGTATATATATATATATATATATATATATACATATATACACACATATAACTTATTTTATGGTTTACAAGATTTTTTACAATAACTATTAAAAAAGACTCAAAAAAGTAATGTTCCTGTCAAACATAAATCTTATTAAATCATCGTCTTTGCAAAATCTTATGACGTCACAGGAGGGTGGAACTATGTTACAAGCCCAATGTTGTTTATGAATGATTCAACAGGATTAGAAATTTCAAGTTTCAACATTTTATTGAGCATTACAATACAAGCTTAAATTATTTTGGAAAATAACATCATTATGCCCCTGTTTAAAAGATAAAAAGGAAAACAAATTTCACCCCCCCCCCCGGCAACAAGTTGTGGGGGGTATACTGGAATCAGGTTGTCCGTCTGTAGATGCAATGGTTTCCGGGCTCTAAAGCATTATCCTTTCCACCTACCATCACCATATTATATATATGGACTACCCATGGGATGAAGATGTTCCCTATCGATTTTGGGGTCAAAAGGTCACGCACAATGGACATCGAAGTAGCAATATGGTTTCCATTTAAATTCTTTAACAGCTTTTTTCATCACATGGAGATGCTGTGTTCCTAGTTTATACCTATTAACAACACCCTTTGGGAGATTGGGGTAAGCGGGGGGTATTCTTAGTGGGCATTACTCACAGTACATCTTGTTTTTGACTGACTTGACCTGAGAGCCTAGTAATTAATCTTTTATGACCTTTGTCTGGTAGTTTTTACTAAATTCTCCCCAATCTAACAGATATAATGCCTGGTAGCTTTTTTTAAAAAAATTACTTTAGACCAACTCAGTAAATAAGTTGCATTTACCATCTCTCGCATTGTACCAGCTACGATAAAAGGACTCCGAGATGGAAACTTAAGTCATCTTGTCGTCAAAGTATTCTAAAATCACTTTTTAATTTTTTTACTTTGAGCCTAAAAATAGCTCTTCTTTAAAAAAAAAACCAAAAAACCAAAAACAACAAAAAAACCAAAAACCGATTAATATGAAATGTACTTCTTTGCAAAGACTGGTCAATCGACAACTTTACACTTTCAAAATGTATTTTCATGTGTGGATATGTATGTAACTGTAACAGAGGAAATAATGCAACCTCAAACCAGGATGTATACAGAGTATTTCTTCCGTAACACAATTAGGCATACCTAACAAAAAAGGAATACTTCCTCACTTACACAAAACCTCATCTGACACAGCCTTCATCACTGAACTCTCACCTCTTCCTGAACATGATCCAGAATTCTCTCCACTTCCCAGTTGTCATCATCGTCCCATTTTATCTCCCCTTTCTCCACCACTGAAAAAGCGAAAAACAGAACACATTATGAAGAATGAGTGACTGGAGACCATGATTTGAACAAACTTGAATCTGCACTATGTCGGAAAGCTTTCATGTAAATCTTAGCTCTTCTGGCCCATTGGTTCTTGAGAAGAAGTCCCGTAGGGATCCAGGTTAGAATTGGTCCTCAGTACCCCATGCTTGTCATAAGAGGCGACTAAATGGGACAGTCCTTCGGGATGAGACTGCAAAAATCGAGGTCCTGTGTCACAGCAGATGTGGCATGATAAAGATCCCTCCCTCCCCAATGACCATAAGCATTGAAGATAGGCCTAAATTTTGCGGCCCTTCACTGGCAGTGGTGACATCTCCATATGAGTGAAATATCTCGAGAGGGACGGTAAACAACATTCAATCAATAAAAAAAAAAATTGAGCAAGGGGGGGATCTTTATCGTGCCACACATCCTGCGACACGGGACCCAGTGTGCGAAACTAACTTTGAAGTACTATAGACTTTCGGTCCATAGTCATTTCATTTCCTATAGACCACAACAAATTCCTATAGACCAAAATTTAACATGCAATATTCAATGTTATTAAAAGATAAATAATAGACACAAATTCGATTTGGTAATTCGTTCATAGTTTAATTATATTCTTTTTCAATTTCATGCACAAGCTTTTCAATTAGAATTCCATTTTCTTTTTCATTTTGTTACAGCTCCGTTTCACTGTCTGATTCTTCATTTAAGTCACTTCTACTACATTTCGTTTTCCCATGATTTTCTGCTTGAACGTGTTGTACTGACCGCTTCCCGTTTGATTCCAGGGAGTGCACCTTCCACATATTTTAACCGTTAAAAAAAGGACATTCCAAATTTGCACGAAAATGGTGACCATTGAAGTAAATATCAAATTGATCCCCACCCCCTGTTGAAAATGGAATAATCTGATTCGAATGATTTGTAATTACATAGTGGAACATTTTATTATAGAAAGAGAAACATCAGCGTGATACATATAAACTGGTATATGTTTAATAAGCGGCGGTAACCAGTTATTTACTCAGAATTCCTATCTACAGACAAGTTGGTCTATAGCTATTTTGATCGTTATAGACCGACTCGATTTTCTATAGACATTGTCTATCGGTCCATGCTTAATTTCGCACACTGGGGACCTCATTTTTTTGCGGTCTCATCTGACAGACTGCCCCATTTAGTCACCTCTTATGACAAGCAAGGGGGGTATTGAGGACCTATTCAAACCCGGATCCCCACGGGACGAAACCCATTTGGGCAACCTATGATCAGGGTTCCAAATTTAATACCCCTCGCCTACTCGCATTGGCGACTATGCTTTGAGTGTGGGCACCCAAAATTTCTGTTCTTGTCACCCACTTGGCGACTGTAATTGTCTGATTAACATTTTTCTTTCTGACCGATCCCAGTTCTAATATAAACGAAGTTCAATTTCTTTTTGAGATTTTAACACTTTGCAAGACATCAAACCTCCCAAAACTTAAACCAGAAGATGAACAACGCAAGGGTTACTTCAAACGAAAAGAAAGCGTCTGTTTTTACCAAAGTGGAAAGAAGGGGAGAATATGGCTCGATGATGGTGAAATTGGGATGGCATGTGCTGTGGGTACAAAAGATGACACGTTATGACAGCTTGCCAGTGTTATAAACTTGACAGCATCATAAAGCTGAGAACATTCGAAATCGCATAAAAAGTCTGAAGAAGTGTGTTTTAAAGTCAGATGCCACGAAGATCTTAAGTCTATGAACTCTTAATATTTTCGCTAGGTTAACAAAATGAGAGTGGAAATGAGAGAGACAGGGCTCGAAATTAACATGTGCCCGTCAGTCTGTGACTGGTTAAAAGTCTGGCGGACTGACTGATATTTGTTTTAGTCAGTCCGATGCGATTTTCTAAAGCATCACTTTGGAAAATACACTTATGCAATTTTATACACACATTTGGCATGCTTTGATCTGTAGATATCAGACGAATCTGATACGTAAATATAAATCCCACATTTAAGTGTTACAATATTGTCTAAGGCATATTGAGTTAAATTTCATTTTAATAACATCAACGAAATGTTTAATTATTTCTGGACTGGTAAATTTTTCTGCGGACTGGTTGATATTATACCCCATGGGTCCGGCTGGACTGGTGACATAAAAAGTTAGCTTCAAGCCCTGAGAGAGGTAGAGGGATAGAGAGAGAGAGGAGTGTTTGAAACAATTACGGAAATTGAAAAAGAATTTGAATATTGATATTTAAATTTTTCAAAAACAAATTGCAATGTGAGTGACCTGATGTTTCTTATTAAAAAAAACACCATATTCTTTAATTTTAAATGTGTGGGCTACTAAAATTTCATATTTAGGGGCCCACTTGGCCCCTTAGGTATTTAGTCGAAGTTGGAACCCTTAGGTTGCCCGAATGGCACGTCCAAATTCTGATGAGTGACGAACCCTACAAATGTAGCAACAAAAACAAAATAAAATAAATAAACAAGAAATGTTTGTAAAACATGTATGCCACCCTGGTGCAAACTCGAAAAGGGCATTACACATGTATGCAGGGTCCCAACTTCGACTGAATACCTTAGGGGCCAAGTGGGCCCCTGAATAAGAAATACTGTTAGCCCACATGAAATTTCAGTAGCCCACACATATCATGAAATTGAATCCCATGGTTTCTTTACAAGAAAAAAGAAATACCAGGTCATGTTGCAATTTATTTAAAAAATAAAATACCAATATTTAAATTCTGTTTTCTTCTCCGTAATTCTTTCGAATATCTCTCCCTAATTTCCACTCTCAATCCGTCAACATAGCAAAAATATCAGAGTTCATGGACTTTATTATCTTCGCGGCGTCTGACTTTAACACACGTTTCTTCCGACTTTTTATGTGATTTCAAAATTTCTCAGATTTACGATGCTGTCAAGTTTATAACTTGGGCAAGCTGTCACAACGATTGGACCTTTTGTGTCATGTTTTGTACACACATCACGTCATCCCCTTTTCGCCGTCATCGAACCATATTCTCCCCTTCTTTCCACTTTGGTAAAAGCAGACGTTTTCTTTTCGTTTGAAGTAACCCTAGCGTTGTTCAACTTCTGGTTTAAGTACATTTTTGGAAGATTTGATACCACAGGAATGTCTCGCCAAGTGGCAAAACCTCAACCGTTAATTGAACTTCAATTATAATAGGACTCGGATCGGTCGGAAAGAAAAATGTTGATCGGACAATTACGGTCGCCAAGTGGGCGATGAGAACGGAAATTTTGGGTGCCCACAAGCAAAGTTTAGTCGCCAATGCGAGTGGGCGAGCGGTAATTTGGAACCCTGTGTATGCATCATTTAATTGATAGTTAAGTAGTGCCAAACCATTTCAAAATATTGAGCAGACAATATCTTCCTATGTCCAGAGTGGATTGACCATGTGACCTAAAAATTAATAGGGTTTATCTACTCCTTATGCTGTACCAATATACCAAATTTGGTGTCAGTCACACAAATGATTCTTAAAATACAGGAGACAATATATTACTAACTCCAGTTAATGAGTTTAACCCTTGACCAGGTTACTTAAAAATCAATAGGGGTAATCTACTCCTCAAGATGTACAAAGTTTGATGTGTGTCAAGCAGAGGGTTCTCTAAAAATCTAACGGACAGTATATATTCCTTTATCACGCCTCAGACAAAATTGTTGAAATCTAATTTGTCAGACCTTGGTCACATAACGCCGTGAAAAAAAAGTATCATGTGAGAAAAATCTGTATTAAACGAGTAATTTATTGTCGGGTTCGACTTGCAGCCGTGACAAAATTGGCAAAGCGGAATGTTGTATGGTATAGACCCCCACATATACAGTTAGAGGTCTTCGACGTTATAAATTCGTTACACAGTTAGTGACCTGCTACGGAAATATACATGATGTGAAAAGAAAACCTGTATCGGGCGAGGCGAAGCCAAGCCTGATACAGGTTTTCTTTTCACACCATGTATTTCTTCCATATCAGATCACTAACTGTGTAACTAATAATGTCCAGTTTGACCCCTGTGACTATGATGTCAGGTCACTAACTGTGTAACTAATAATGTCCAGTTTGACCCCTGTGACTATGATGGATGTTGGTAGAGTTGCCAGCCAGGAAGGAGATGCAAGTAAATATTCTCTTTATTTATTCTACACTTGAAAATGACCAATGCGTAAAACACGGCTTTTTCTAAATAACAAGTTATGAGTAAATGAAGGTGTTTTGAACTGTGATAGCGGGCGAGATTTTATACTCTTCTCTTTTAACATATGGACTGAATAGCATCGCCTGCCTAACATTGCATACATTTCTCAAAGCGCCATGCACAACCTATCTTTATCATACATAACTTCTTTTTTTTTAAAAATAGATGCACTTACATTTGCTAACTAGTTTCTGTGCAACAAATGGTCCCACTTTCTTCAACGTGAGGTACAGCAAATAACGATTAGTATCTGTAGAAAACTTCAGCTGTTGTTTTTGACAGTTTCTTTGCAAGTCTAAAATGTCTGACAAGCATGGCACACGAGACTCAAATATTTCAATGATTCCCATCTCTTCTCCTTCAGTTAATGATGGAATCGCATCCTAAACATTAAAATATACTAAGCAAACATCATGTCAACAAATCATTCAGAGCAAATAATGGCGCGCATTTGAAAAATGTTTCATATCCGGTTCGCATTCTGATTGGCTAATTAATGCTGAAACTATTTACAAGAAAAACGAAACCAGAAAGAAACGAACATCGTTAAGATTGTTGAAGGATATTTCAAATGCGATTAAAGTTTTTTGATAAACATCCAATAATTAATTTATTATTCATAAGTAAATCAATCGTTTTTCACATCGGGGTTGTAAAACTTTAAATGTGTCGGTGTTTGGATGATTCGGCTTTAATGTTTTTTGGTCCATGCTATTTCCTTCTAAAACTTTAGCTCACCTGGATTAGGTTTCTCGAGAGAAAAATTAAATCAAAAACTTCGATCGAAGTCTGAGAGTTTACTCAGATTTTGACTTTTCAAATCACTGTTAAATTAACTTAACTGAAAACCATGTGAGCTTCATGATCAGTCATCTTTCCTGTCAATTTAATATTGGCACACGAGACTCAAATATTTCAATAATTCCCTTTTTTCTTTCGGTAAATCCTTGGACCTTGGTCTTTCTGTGCATCTCTCCATAATATGTATTGATCAATAAATTCATTTTTTTTATAACGCAGTAACTAAATATTTCCCTGCCACGTGTGCCCCCCCCTTCCCCCTTATTTTTTTTTTTATAATTAGACCGCGTATATAGTAGGTCCTCTGTACAGTAACAGCGACAGAATAAGAAAAATAATCTTCAGAATTAAAAAAAATCAGACAAATAAACAAAGAATGTTGAGACTGCGTATTCACTAGATACATGAGAGGCGATGGATTTCAGAAGCCGTTAACCGATGATTGTCTGCAATAATGACAGTAGACCACCCAGCCCCTAATGATGAATGTTTTATAAATAAGAATAATGTATTAGGGGGTGGTATGGTATATATACCCCATCTATTATTATTGCAGACAAAATTACTGGTTCCAGTGTTTCTGTACCGAATCGTACGTGGGTCGAACCGTCTGGTCACCTCATTCGGTAATTATGCAAATATATCGGGATCGAGATGACAGATTATCTGTGACAGATGCGTTGCTGTGAATTTCAGTTTCATTTTTCGAGCTTTCGACAGTATCGTCTCTAAAAGTTTTTATATCGTAAACAGTAAGTATGGACATAATGTGTAATTTTGAAAATTGTAAAATATTGCAATGTAAATATCAATCGATGATGATTAATTCGAGAATTTTAACTTTTTTAAAAATTTCCTGGAAATCTTCTACTGTTGGTTGTTTTTTTTTTATTGTAATATAATTACAAAGGGATCGAGCACAAGTTCTAAAATCTTAGACCGCCCTCTTCCTACATACATGGTAATAGCATAAATACAAAGTCTTTCATAATAGGCATTAACATTAAGAATATGACTATACCAACACGAATTATCAACACTAGCCGGACTAGGATATAACAACATTCTAGATTGGTGCACAATGCTTGATTGTTAATTAAATCGAATACTCTGTTTAATAAATGTATGAATAAGAGAGAAAAGAAATTCATTTTCCTTATTGCTGAGAGTAGTCCGAAATATCTGACGTTTTCCTGGCTTTTTATGATTTTGATATTTACCATGCCAGGAAAATGTCAGAACCGGCTATTATAAAACTGGAAATTTTGCCGCCTCCAGCTGAAGTGGCATTCTCGGGCCGATTTTAAATACTTACGAGCTGAATCAATGTTAAACTCGTAATTAATCAATAAAATGATGCTTTTTGTACAAGTTTACTAATATCGATTGAATACATTTTAACAAACTGTCGAGCTTTGTTTTGAGTCACGTGACTCGTTCGCTCAAATGACAGCGAAAATTCGGTTGACTACAATTGTGTGCTTCTGTTATCAAATTTTTGATGATATTTTCTTTTAATTGATATTAGTAAGTATAAGAAGCATCGTTTTATTGATTGATTATGAGTTTAACATTGAATACAACTTCAAATTATCTAAAATTGGCTCGAGAATGCCGTCTCCAGCTGAATTTCCAGTTTATGTAATGGTGCCGGTTCTGACGTTTCCCTGGCACGGTAAATATCAAAATCATAAAAAAAGCCAGGAAAACGTCAGGTATTTCGTACTATGCTGAGAGAAGTGTCACCCCACAGTAGAACATGTGTGTTCACTATTTGAAATTTGTCAGTACTAAATATTTGGTTAGATAATTCATGTCTGGCATTTCTGTACCTACCACAAGAAAAGAAATAATGATAGCCATCCTCAACTAATCTACATAAAGGGCTCTCAATGATATTGCAGCAGAATAAATTTTTATTAAGAATGCAGTTGTGTTGAAGCCTTGTGTGCATAATGTTTAAAGGGAAAAGCAACCGGGAACCCTAACCACATTGTTGCTTTTATGAATAAAGTATCTCTTACTGACATCGTAAATGACAGTCTTTAACAGCAAAAATTCTTGCTTAGCGATTAAATCAATGTTAATCTATAATATATTTTTAATTTATGACGTCACACCGTCAGTTTCGGTTTAATTCATCAGCAGCACTGTAAACATGACAAGTCACGAACATTTAAGTTTGAAGTCGTATAGATTTGAGCCCATTCTTTCGCAAGTAGAATTAAAGAAAAGAAGACGTTCAGTCGAGTCGCAGACCAGGCAGACGGTACACGTTTCTTTATACAAATATCTCAAACCTCAACTTATCATTACACAAATGATGGATCCAGTTTACATAGCCTTTTCTTTTCAGATGACTTGGTTGGGTCAGGAATTTTGAAAAAACTTTTTTCACATCCCCCCTTTGCATTGTTTAATTAACTACTTGACATGAAAGTTTCAACTTATTTATTCGTAAGATCTACCACATGCACATCTTTGATGATCTTAAAATCTCATCAAAACCGGAACAGACAGTATGACATCAAAATTATTGATTTTTGTGGTCTTGAATACAAAAGAGTTCCACATCATGGCAGCCTCTATAGATGGCGAGAATTTCAATTTTTAGCGTTTTCAAATTAGTATTGAAGCTTATTTAGGTCGTATATCAACAGAATAGTATGACACATTTTTATCATATTATAACTAATCCTATCATTTATCGTGTAAAATCTTTTTGGGTTGCCTTCCCCTTTAAATGCCTCTCCCCGAATGAAAAATAAGATAGGAGGATGTAATGTCTCTGATGCATTTTATAAATTTTGATAAAGGTTCTGATTGCTTTGTCGCCAAAGGTAAAGAGTTCCATTCCCGTATGACTGTTGGAACAAAGGAGTTTTTTTCTTAATTTGTAGTCTACATCTTGGTGTAGTCTTGAAAATTTCTTGTGACGGGATCTAAAACTTGGAAAAATATCCAATAGATGATCAGGAGCTAAATTGCGGTTTACTTTACAAATTGTTTTCAGTCTTGTTGTTTTTATACAGATGTAAATTGGTCCCCACCCAGTTTCCAATACCGAGATTCCCTTGATGTCAGTGATGTTTAACCAGTAGTTATTCTAGCAGCATTTAATTGAGAAGTATTTCCAACTTTTCTGAATCAGTTTGGCTATTTCCTCCCCATACGTCTGAAGCATTATTCTAATATTGGTCTAACAAATGTGGTTTACATTAATGATAAGGATTTTTGGCTAAGTCTAAATTTCAACTTTTTCATTAACCCCATTTTTTCTTGGCTTTGATTAGTATTGTACCAATATAATAGGACCAACTTAGATCTTGAGAGGAAATACTCCTAAATGTTTATGATGTTTAACAAATTCTAAGAGACCTTACTGAAATAATAGATTCAGAGTATTTGGATTTTCGGGGGTTGTAAAAGATATTGCTTTAGTTTTTGTATATCAAATTGCAGTAACCATTTTTGGGACCAAGTTTCTAATTGATGTAAGTCATGATTTAGATTGTCTTCTAAAGTTTTTGAATTAAATTACAAGTGTTTTGTAAAGAACTGTCATCTGCAAATAATCTACAGAACAATAACATCTTAAAATATCTGCAATATCTTCAACATAAGCTAATTTACACATTGTTTGTTGTAATTTACACTGTTGTAATTTACACATTGTTTGTTGTAATTTACACTGTTGTAATTTACACATTGTTTGTTGTTATAATTTACACATTGTTGTAATTTACACATTGTTTGTTGTAATTTACACTGTTGTAATTTACACATTGTTTGTTGTTATAATTTACACATTGTTGTAATTTACACATTGTTTGTTGTAATTTACACATTGTTTGTTGTAATTTACACATTGTTTGTTGTATTTTACACATTGTTTGTTATAATTTACACATTGTTTGTTGTAGATAGAGGATGGACAACACAGAGTCTATGTCTTCAACATTAACTGAAGATGAGGAAGATTCTTCATCATCATATTCTAGTGAAAAACATTCTGGCAACCTCATCCAAAACTTTGAGTACTTCAGGAAGGAGGGAGGTTACAGCGATGTGACTCTCAAAGTGGGACCGAAATCCTTCCCTAGTCACAAGATTATCTTGGCTGCAGGATCCCCTTACTTCAAATCTATGTTCGAATCTGGAATGGAAGAGAGCAGAAAGTCTTGTATTGAGATCAAAGAAGTGGATGAAATTGTTTTTGAGAAGGTACTTCACTTCATCTACACAGGAAAGGTGGAAATAACTTCTTTTATTCTCCAGGAACTCTTCGGACAATCGTGTATGTTTCAAGTGACCGCTTTGGTTGATTTGTGTGTGAGACATTTCCGTTTACACATGACAGAGAATAATTGTTTAGTTGCACTCACACTTGCAGATTTACATGCTCATAAGAATTTATATAACTATGCGAGAGAGTTTGTGTGTATGAAGTTTCGGACAGTGTCCCAGGAGGAGGACATCTGTAGGCTGTCTGCAGACTGTATCAAAGATATTCTGTCTTATCGAAGTCTGGACTGTAATGGAGAAGAACAGGTTTTTGAGTTTGCTATAAAATGGCTAGATTTTGAAGAGGAGAAAGAAAAGAGGAAAAATTCTGTGTACAAGATTCTGAGCTGTGTGAAGTTCCCCCACTTAAATAGAAGTTACCTTACAGGCGTGGTAGCTAAATCTCCATATCTAGCTGATGATGAAGGAAAAGAGTTACTGGAGAATGCCATGATTTATCACCTGCTACCTGCCAGGAGGCCAATGCTGCCATCTTACCAGATCACACCAAGGTCATCAAGGAATATTGAGGTCGCTGTTCTCTTGGGAGGCCGTCTAGCCGATGGTTTGAGTAATGATGTAGAGTGCTACAAGTCAGATACTAAAGAATTCTTTGCCTTGAAACAGCTTCCTTTCAAAAAGAGGAATGAATTCGCTGCATGTGTTTTAGGCAATGACATTTACGTTTCAGGAGGGTTGAGAAGTGGAGAATTCTGGAAGTTTGATTACGACTTTGCCACTTGGATTCGCGGCATCAGTCTTGTGCAGCCCCGGCGCAGGCACGCCATGGCTCCGGTTGATGAGAGCATCTATGTTCTGGGGGGATTTGACGAGGACAGTGTTTTGCACTCTGTTGAAGTTTGGAAGCCCGGTGAAAACCAGTGGAAATTCTATGGACGTCTGGCCAGCCCGGTGGAGAACATGGGCTATGTGGCCTTTGGCAGTTGTATCTATCTCTTTGGGGGTAAAAATCAGGATGAGGTGGTGACAAACACCGTCCAATGCTTTAACACAGAATCCGGCCAGGCCACTATACTGGAGCAGTCCTTGCCTGTGTCTGATATGTGCGTCAGTGCAGCAGTACTTAATAATTTCATTTATGTAGTGGGACTAGAGGGTTCATTCAAATTTCACCCAGACAACAAGTCATGGGAGGTTCTTCCAGACATGTCCTGTCCCAGAGACTTTGTCAGTCTGACAGTTTTAGATGAGAAACTCTACGCATTCGGGGGGAGAAGAAGAGGAGCTCAGACCGACCTCTACACTGACATCATCGAGTTCTTTGATCCCAAGAAAAATGCATGGGAGAGATGTGGGACCATTCCTGTTCCTATGTATTCTTATGGATGTGTCCGCGTCATTCTTGGAGAAAAATATCTGAGTTTTGGTGCTAGTAATCTCGCCAACAGCTAAGTTCTGATCTGAGTGTCGGTGGTAGTAATCTAGCTAGCAGCTAAATTCTGATTTTTTAAAAAAAAAATTTATTGCTTTTGTTTTTGAGAATTCAGAGCCTGTAGATTTGATCTAAATAGTATATGTTCAAGCTTTATGCTTATTAATGTTCACCAAATTTTCAAAAGGTTTGTACAAAGTGAATGAATAGAAGGACTTTAAATGTACAAGATATGCCTTTTGGAGGCTTTGTATTATTTTGATTGCAAAATATACTAGATTTGCGTAAGTAACATCTATGTTGAGATTATTTTACGAATTTGTTTAACAATACGCAGTCATGAATACAATCTGTAAATTTCCATGTTTGTAGTGTAGTATTGACCATTGTGCAGTTTTTACAAGAATGTTATGTTCTCCATACCCCTGAGAGAAAAAATCAGAAAGAGGGGTAGTGTTTGGTCTGCCTGTCGTATATTTGCTCTCAATTTAGAACTAAGTCACACCTCTTTTAACGGTACTGTATATTGATATGGATGTTATATAGATATTACGTGTACTTAACATCCTCGGAAATCTATTGTCAAATTCTCCTAACACGGCATTCGACATTGGTTTTCTGTAGGCATTGTTTTCAATTGTTGATCAACTTTTATATGATTGTTGTTTGATGAAAAAGTCATGTCAAATGCGATTTGGAAGGTTACTACGATTTCAGACTTTCTGCTGGGGTATCTCTTAGAAAGTTTCAAAAAAAGGTTCACCAAGCTTTCGATTGTTCATTTGGAACTCAGGGAATTTTTATCGTCCAACAATTTTGTGATTTTGACCTCTTTTATACTCTAAAACATCTTTTGGCCAGTATATTGTATGTCGTTTCATCATGTTAAAGCTTGAATTTGATTTTTTGATACATATTCAATTTCTTCTAATGCAACTAATGTTTCGAGAAATCTATGGGGAAACTGTGCATGCATAAATTACATGCACGAGATTATTTTGTTATTTAACCATTTCAAAGTGTGTTACTTAAAAGCTGAGAGTTAAAAGAAGTTATTTGATGCCGTCACAGTTTGGTATTTTGATATGAAAGTGTGGTGAATTGAAGAGAAAGATCATATGGACATGGTACAAAACGCTACACCATTGTACAAAATTCTTTAAAGTCATAC